>NC_067411.1:1019810-1279515 GCF_009764475.1 Pristis pectinata | reverse complement strand
AAAGATACCAGCTGCATATTCCATCTATATCATTCATAAACTTACAGAGTCACACAGCATGGACACAGGCCCAACTGGTCCATGATGACCAAGCATCCCATCTAAACTAGGCCCATTTTTGCCCACGTGGCCCACATTCCTCTAAACCTTTCTCATCCTTGTACAAGTACCTTTTAAATGTTGTTAATGTACCTGCCTCACCCACTTCCTCTGGCAGCTCGTTCCATGTACTGACCACCCTCTGGGTGAAAAAGTTGCCCCTCAGGTTCCTATTAAATCTCCCCTCTCACCTTAAACCTGTGCCCTCTAGTTCTTGATTCCCCAGCCCTGGGAAACAGACTGCACACACTCACCCTGTGTCCCTCATGATTTCAATAAACCTCCATGAGGTCACCCCTCAGTCTCCTACGCTCCAATGAATAAAGTCCGAATCTGCTCGACCGCTCTCCATAAGTCAGTCCCTCCAGTCCCAGCAACATCCCTGCAAATCTCCTCGTCACTCTTCCCAGCTTAATAGCATCTTTCCTATGGCAGGGAAACCAAAACTGAACACAAAATTCCAAATGATGCCTCACCAACGCCTTGTACAACTGCAGCATAACCTCCCAACTCAATGCCCTGACTGAAGGCCAGCGTGCCAAACGCCTTCCTCAGCAGCCTGTCTACCCACGACACCACTTTCAGTGAACCATGTACTTGTACTCCTAGGTCCCTCTCACAGGTCTCCCCTCAGCCTCCACCACTCCGAAGAAAACAACCCAAGTTTGTCCAACCTCTCCTTATAGCTTGTACTCTCTAATCCAGGCAGCATCCTGGGGAACCTCTTCTGCACCCTCTCCAAAGCCCCTGCATCCTTCCTATAATAGGGCAAACTGAATGCAATACTCCAGATACAGCCTAACTAGAATTTTATAAAGCTGCAACATAACTTCTGAACTAATAAAAACAAGCATGCCGTATACCTTTACCACCCTATCAACCTGTGCAGCCACCTTCAGGGAGCTATGGCCTTGGACCCCAAAATCCCTCAGTACATCAACACTGTTAGGGCTCTTGCCTTTTACTGTCTACTGTCCCTTTACATTTAATCTCCCAAAGTGCAATATCCACCACCTTCCACATTCTATGGTCAGGCCAATTCTGAGGGACCTTGTCAAACGCCTTACTGAAATCCATGTGGATCACATCCACAGCTCCACCTTCAATCACCTCTGTCACTTCCTTGAAAATCTCAATCCAGTTAGTAAGACATGAGAAACCAAGGACTGCAGATGCTGGAATCTAGACGAAAAACACTGATTCTGGAGGAACTCAGCGGGCCAGGCAGCATCCGTGGAGAAAAGCAGGCGGTCAACGTTTCGGGTCAGGACCCTTCTTCAGGGCTGAAGATAGGAAAAGGGGAAGCCCAATATATAGGAGGGAAAAGCAGAACAGTGATAGGTGGACAGAAGAGGGGAGGTGGGGTGGGCACAGGGAGGTGATAGGTAGATGCAGGTAAGAGATAGTGATAGACAGGTGTGGGGGAGGAGGGGAGAGCAGATCCACCGGGGGATGGGTCAAAGGTAAGAAGGAAAAAAGGGGGCTAGAAGAAAGAGAGGGGCCGGGAAAGGAAGAAGACAAGAGGCCAGCGGCTGTGGGGGTTACAGCGGGAGAATTCAATGTTCATGCTGTTAGGCTGCAAGGTTCCAAGGTGGAGAATGAGGAGCTGTTCCTCCAGTTTGCGCTTGGAATTCTCCCGGCAGTGGAGGAGGCCGAGGACTGACGTATCAGTGACGGTGTGGGAGGGGGAGTTGAAGTGACCGGCGACGGGGAGATGCAGATCGCGGTTACGGACGGAGAGCAGTTGTTCTGCGAAACAGTCACCGAGTCTGCGTGGGTCTCACCAATGTAGAGGGGGCCACACCTGGAGAACCAAATGCAGTGGATGATATTAAGGGAGGTGCAGGTGAATCTCTGTCTCACCTGGAAGGACTGTTTGGGTCCCTGGATGGAGATGGTGTAAGGGCAGGTGTTGCACCTATGGCGGGGACAGTGGAAAGTTCCCAGGGTGGGAGCGGAATGGGTGGGGGGGGGGGGGGGGGCAGGGTGGGGGGAAGGAGTGAACAAGGGAGTCGCGGAGAGAGCCGTCCCTGCGAAAGGCAGAAAGGGTGGGGAGGGGAAGATATGCTTGGTAGTGGGGTCCCGTTGGAGATGGTGGAAGTGGTGGAGAATGATGTGTTGGCTATTTAGGCTGGTGGGATGAAATGTGAGGGCAAGAGGGACCATATCCCTGTTGCATCTGGGAGGGGTGGGGGTGAGAGCAGAGGTGCAGGAAATGGCAGAGATATGGATGAAAGCTCTCTCGATCACAGTCGGGGAAGCCCCGGTTAGAAAAGAAGTTGGACATCTCAGATGACCTGGAGTGGAAAGCCTCATCATAGGAGCAGATGCGGCAGAGGCAGAGAAATTGAGAAAAAGGAGTAGCATCCTAGCAGGAGACAGGGTGGAAGGAGCTGTAATCGAGGTAGCTGTGGGTGTCAGTGGGTTTGTAGAAGATGTCAGTACATAAGGAATCTCCTGAGATAGAGATGGAAAGGTCAAGGAAGGAGAGAGAGGTGTCAGAGATAGTCCAGTTGAATTGGAAACCATTGTGAAAATTCATGGCGAAATTTATGAAACTGTCGAGTGTTGCACGGGTACAAGACGTGGCACCAATGCAGTCGTCAATATAACGGAGAAAGAATTGAGGAATGGGGCTGGAGTAGGCTTGGAACAGAGACTGTTCAATACAGTCAATGAAGAGGTGAGTGCCCATAACAATGCCCTTGGTCTGTAGGAAGTGAGAGGAATCGAAAGCGAAGTTGTTTAGAGTGAGGGCAAGTTCAGCCAGGTGGAGGAGAGTGTTAGTGGAAGGGGACTGGTTTTGTCTTTGGTCAAGAAAGAAGCGGAGGGCAGTGAGGCCATCATGATGGGGAATGGAGATATATAGGGACTCGACGTCCATGGTGAAGATGAGGTTGTGCGTGCTGGAGAACTTAAAGCTATGGAAGAGTTGGAGAGCTTTTGATGTGTCACGGACATAGATGGGAAGAGATTGGACCAGGGGTACAGGATAGTGTCCGGGTATGAGCTCCATGGAGCAAGAGCATGCGGAGACAATAGGTCTGCCAGGGCAGTCCACCTTGTGGATTTTGGGGAGGAGATAGAAGTGGGCAGTCATAGGTTGCGGGACTATCATGTTGGTTGCTGTGGGGGAGGCGGGGGGAGATCTCCCGAGGTAATGAGGTCAGTGATGGTGCGGGAGATAATGTCCTGGGGGTCTTTGGTGGGGTCATGGTTCAGGGGTAGGTAGGAGGAAGTGTCCAAGAGTTGGCATCTGGCCTCTGCAAGGTAGAGGTCAGTGCCAGACTACCACAGCACCACCTCTGTTGGCTGGTTTGATGACAATGTCAGGGTTGGTGCAGAGGGAGTGGGGGGCAGAGCGTTCAGAAGGGGTGAGGTTGGAGTGGGCGAGGGGGGCAGAAAAGTCCAGATGGCTGATGTCGCGCCGACAGTCGGCTATGAATAGGTCCAGGGAAGGTAACAGGCCCGGTGGGGGAGTCCAGGTGGAAGGAGAGGGCTGGAGGTGGGAGAACGGGTCATTGGGAGGGGGAGAGGACTCCTTACTGAAGAAGGCGGCGCGGAGGTGGTGAGAAAAGAGCTCGGCATCGTGCTGGGCTCGGAATTCATTGAGGTGGGACGTAGAGGTACAAAGGTGAGGCCTTCGCTGAGGACAGACCGCTCAGCCTCAGAGAGGGGGAGGTCAGGAGGGATGGTGAAGACCCAGCAGGGGTTAGAGTTGGTGCTGGAGGAGGAAGAAGGGAAGGTGGGGTAAAGGTGCTGTGCTGGTGAGAGGGGTAGGGAGTGGCACAGGGGTGGAGAGTGCGACGTAGGGTAGGAGGTGGAGGAGAGGTCAGGGTAGGGGGAGGGGACACGTTGCCCCACACAAATCCACACTGACTGTCCCTAGTTAGGTCTTGGTTCTCCAAATGCTCACAAATCCTATCCGCAAGGAACCTCTCCAGTAACTTCCCCACCACTGACGCGAGACTCACCGGTCTACGGTTTCCAGGATTATCCCCGTTTCCCCTTAAACAATGGAAGCATTTGCTGTCTTTATCTAACACAGAGGGACGAGAGAGGGAGCAGTGACACAGGAGAGTGCCTGGACACAGACGTAGCAGGGTGCACGTCACTGGTATTGGCCAAGGAGTTGGAGAATTGAGGGAGGGGGGCAGTGACATTCTTGGACATCATGAATCTCATTAGGTCATCCAAGTGCAGAAACCAATGAGGAGGCAGAGCAGTGATGAGCGAGTCAAGGCAAGGCCTTTCCTTGTTATAAGGTGGTAGTAACTGGAGGGGCAGTGATGGCCGTCAGTGGCGTGGGCTCCTCCTGTCAGATGTGGGAACTCAGGGAGTGGAGTGTCCCTGACGTCTGCAGGAAGTGTGCGCAGCTGCGGCTCCTCTCAGACCTCGGCTGGAACGGAGCAGGGGAGGGAGGGGGCAGTGAGCTGCTGGCAGGGGATGGGTGCCCAAGGGGGTGGAGGTGGAGTCACTGGGCACCGGTGGGCAAGGCTGCCAACCCTGAGGCAGGAACGCAGCGAGGCTGAGGTACACTCACCATGCTCTCTCCTGAGGATCACTCAGTACATCATACGCCGCCTGGATCAGTTTAAACTGCTCGGCTGCATCCTCCGGGTTTTCCGGGTTCTTATCTACAGACAGAAAGATCCCAGGTGTGAACGCTGACATCCCATCAATCCCTCCGAACTACACCCACCTCTCCCAGCTCATCCCAGACCCCAGACGGTCAGCCCCAGCAATCCCACTCCAGGGCATTTCTTCCAGGGAAAGATCAAGATAAAAGAAGCTTTAGAAAGGAGGGGACAAGTAGGGGGGACGGGGTGGGGGAGAGGTGGGGGGACGGGGCGGGGGGGGGGAGAGGTGGGGGGACGGGGCGGGGGGGGAGAGGTGGGGGACGGGGCGGGGGGGGGAGAGGTGGGGGGACGGGGCGGGGGGGGAGAGGTGGGGGGACGGGGCGGGGGGGGAGAGGTGGGGGGACGGGGCGGGGGGGGAGAGGTGGGGGGACGGGGCGGGGGGGGGAGAGGTGGGGGGACGGGGCGGGGGGGGGAGAGGTGGGGGACGGGGCGGGGGGGGGAGAGGTGGGGGGACGGGGCGGGGGGGGGAGAGGTGGGGGGACGGGGCGGGGGGGGGGGGGGAGAGACAGCTAGATGTGGAGATGGGATATTGACAGTCAGGACCCAGTCAGCTGTGATGGGGATCAGGAGTGGGAGATAAGGTGGCATCAATCTTCCATCATCCATACTAATCCCCACCCCTCACCCGTCCCCCCCATGTCCCCCCCCCCACCCACCCACCCACCCCTCCACCAGTCCGAACCGCTGTCCCCTCACCCACGGTGCCTGAACTGCCGGTCACCGGGCCCGCTCCCCGGGACAACGGTGTGGAGCCCGGACACAAAATACTGTCCAGCACCTGGTACAGCCCCCTCCCCCCTCCCCCCCTCCCCCCCACTCCCCCCCGCCCCCACTCCCCCCAACTCACCCACCCCCCTCCCCCCATCCAACACCCCACTCCCCCCCTCCCCCCCACTCCCCCCCGCCCCCACTCCCCCCAACTCACCCACCCCCCTCCCCCCATCCAACACCCCACTCCCCCCTCCCCCCCACTCACCCACCACCCCCTCCCCCCACCACCACCCTCCCTCCCCTCCGAGGAGGGACCCGACAGCCCCCCACACGGCCTCGGCCCCCCCGCACCGACCCGGCCCCCCCCGCACCGACCCGACCCCGGGCCCCCCCCGCACCGACCCGGGTGCCACCGCAGCGCCAGCCGCCGGTAAACCCTCCGCAGCTCCTCGTCGCTCGCGTCCCGGCGCAGCCCGAGCACCTGGTAGTGACACCGCATCGCGCCCGCACTTCCGGCCGCACCGCGACGTCTCCCGGCGCACTAGCCCCGCCCACTGACGTAACACGGGGCGGGGCCTATAATGTCCCGCCCACTGACGTAACACGGGGCGGGTTTGATGGTCAGGACCAAACCGGGAGTGGGGGGCGGGGGTACACTGGGGGGGTACAGTGGGGGGTACAGTGGGGGGGTGCAGTGGGGGGGTACAGTGGGAGGGCAGTGGGGGGGTGCAGTGGGGGGGTGCAGTGGGGGGGTACAGTGGGAGGGCAGTGGGGGGGTGCAGTGGGAGGGCAGTGGGGGGGTGCAGTGGGAGGGCAGTGGGGGGGTGCAGTGGGGGGTACAGTGGGGGGGTGCAGTGGGAGGGCAGTGGGGGGGTGCAGTGGGGGGTACAGTGGGGGGGTACAGTGGGAGGGCAGTGGGGGGGTGCAGTGGGGGGTACAGTGGGGGGGTGCAGTGGGGGGGTACAGTGGGAGGGCAGTGGGGGGGTGCAGTGGGGGGTACAGTGGGGGGGTACAGTGGGAGGGCAGTGGGGGGGTACAGTGGGAGGTACAGTGGGGGGGTGCAGTGGGGGGGTACAGTGGGAGGGCAGTGGGGGGGTGCAGTGGGGGGTACAGTGGGGGGGTGCAGTGGGGGGGTACAGTGGGAGGGCAGTGGGGGGTGCAGTGGGGGGTACAGTGGGGGGGTGCAGTGGGGGGGTACAGTGGGAGGGCAGTGGGGGGGTGCAGTGGGGGGTACAGTGGGGGGGTGCAGTGGGGGGTACAGTGGGGGGGTGCAGTGGGGGGGTGCAGTGGGGGGTGCAGTGGGGGGGTACAGTGGGGGGGTGCAGTGGGGGGGGTGCAGTGGGGGGGTACAGTGGGGGGGCAGTGGGGGGTGCAGTGGGGGGTACAGTGGGGGGTGCAGTGGGGGGGTACAGTGGGGGTACAGTGGGGGGGTGCAGTGGGGGGGTACAGTGGGAGGGCAGTGGGGGGTACACTGGGGGGGTGCAGTGGGGGGGTACACTGGGGGGGACAGTGGGGGGCAGTGGGGGGTACACTGGGGGGGTACAGTGGGGGGGCAGTGGGGGGTACACTGGGGGGGTACAGTGGGGGGGTGCAGTGGGGTGGCAGTGGGGGGGTACAGTGGGGGGACAGTGGGGGTTTCAGTGGGGGGTACAGTGGGGGGCAGTGGGGGTTTCAGTGGGGGGGTACAGTGGGGGGCGTAAACTGGGGGGCCTTGAGGACAAGTCCACAGACTGTTTAGGAAGGTATCTGAGAGCAATCTGGTGCAGAACCTGCCAGGCAGCAGGCTACTAACCCAGGGTCCTTCAATGCAGAAACAGACCATTTGGCCCATCCTGTCCGTGCCAACCAGTGGGCACCCATCCCTATAAATCCCATCATCCAGCAATTGGCCCACAGCCCACCGTGCCAGGGTGATTTAAATGTGCGTCTGGACACCTCTTAATCCAGCAGCCTATGATAATGCAGGATTACTTAATTATCTCATAGTATAGTAGAATTACAAATTTAGTTTGAAAATGAGAAGCTTGTGCCTGAAATTATTGCCCTGGATTTAAATAAAGACATTTACACAAATAATATTCATAATGTTAGGGAACTGGAGCTGAGGCTGGATGACCTTCAGATCATTCGGGAGACTGAGGGGTTGATAGACAGGAGTTACAGGGAGACAGGTAGCTGGGTGACTATTGGGAGAGGGGAAGGGAATAGGCAGTCAGTGCAGGGTACCCCTGTGGCCGTTCCCCTCAATAACAAGCATATTGTTTTAGATACTGTTGGAGGGGGGGAACCTACCAGGGGAGAGCTGCAGTGACCAGGTCTCGGGCACTGAGTCTGGCTCCTTGGCTCAGAAGGGAAGGGGGGAGAAGAGGCGAGTGGTAGTGACAGGGGATTCATTGGTTAGTGGGGCAGACAGGAGGTTCTGTGGATGAGAACGAGACTCCTGAATAGTATGTTGCCTCCCAGGTGCCAGGGTCAGAGACGTCTCAGATCGAGTCCATAGTATTCTCAACGGGGAGGGTGAGCTGCCAGAGGTCATGGTCCACATCAGTACCAATGACATAGGCAGGAAGGCTGATGAAATCTTGCAAAGCGAGTTCAGGGAGTTAGGTGCTAAGTTAAAAGACAGGAGCTCCAGGGTGGTGATCTCAGGATTGATACCCGTGCCAATGCTGGTGAGGCAAGAAATAGGAAGACAGTGCAGTTTAACACGTGACTAAGGAGATGGTGCAGGAAGGAGGGCTTCAATATTTTTAAATCATTGGGGGCTCTCTACCAGGACAGGTGGGACCTGTACAAATGGAACGTTTGTACCTGAACTGGAGGGGGAACCAATACCCCTGCAGGGGGTTTGCCAGTGCCGTTCGGGGGATTTAACAGGGGGAGGGAACCAGAGTGGCAGGGCAGCAAGTAGAGAGGCTGTGGGGAAAGTAGATGTTATCCCTTTCAATAACCTTCTGTTTGAATATCGAGGAGCGGAGCTAACGACATGATGTTTTCCGACCGAAGAAATAACAGTCTAGCTTTTTGTTTGAAGTTTTTGGTTTGCTTTTGTCTATTATTTTTTTAATTTTGGTGGGGGGGGGGTCTCTCTTCATATAATCACATTTCTTTTCCAATTCTTTTGTATCATGTTGTGGCGACTCACCGTCTAGTCGGGCGAACCGGCTCGGCAGTCGGGTCGCGCGCCGTCGGAGCGACGAGGCCCAAGATGGCGGCGGGCCTCATCTTTCCGAGCGACGGGGAGAACCCGCGCGCGGGAAAGTCCTGATGACGTAGGACTTACGTCATCGCCGGTTTTTTTTGGGCGGGAGTTTTCTCCCTTAAAGGGCCCGCGCAAGGCGGGAAAATAAACCAGTTCTGTTTGGCAACCCTCCGAGTAGAGTCTTGTTTTATTCTGTGGTAGCAACCGCTACATTGGTGACCCCGACGGTCCAAACGGCTTTTGGACCCGCGAAATGGACGACAGTGCAGCAGCCAACGCAGTGGCCCTCAAGCTGCCCATCTTTTGGACACTTCGGCCCAGCGTCTGGTTTGACCAGGCCGAAGCGCAATTCCACCTTCGGCAGATCACCTCCGACTCCACGAAGTACTACCATGTGGTTAGCTCTCTGGACCAGGAGACAGCCGCCCAGGTTGGAGACTTCATCCAGTCGCCTCCGGAGGAAGATAAGTACCCGGCTTTCAAAGACCTTTTGATCCGGACCTTCGGCCTCTCCCGTCGTGAGCGCGCCGCCCGCCTGCTTCATCTGGATGGCCTGGGGGACAGATCCCCATCTGCCCTAATGAATGAGATGCTGGCATTGGCCCAGGGACACAAGCCATGCCTGATGTTCGAACAGGCCTTCCTCGAACAGCTCCCCACTGACATCCACTTGTTGTTAGCTGACGCCGACTTCAGCAACCCCCGTGAGGTGGCCGCCCGGGCAGATGTCCTGTGGAGGGACAAGCGCGAGAGCGGTTCGTCCGTCAGTCAAATCACCAGGCCGCGAGCCCAACGCCCGCCTCGCCCGGCCCCAGCAGCCGAGCAGCCATGCCCCAGGAACGCAGACGACGACACGGGTGACCAGCTGTGCTTCTACCATCAGAGGTGGGGTGCGGAGGCCCGTCGATGCCGCCCACCCTGCAAGTTTCAGGGAAACGCCAGGGCCAGCCGCCGCTGATGGCTACGGCGGCTGGCCACCGACAGAGCCTCCTCTTCGTTCAGGACAAGAAATCTGGACGGCGTTTCCTCGTTGATACTGGAGCGGAGGTCAGTATTTTGCCCCCGACAGGCCGCGACACTCGTGACAGGCCACCAGGTCCTCTACTCAATGCCGCCAACGGTACAACGATACGGTCTTTCGGCACCCGTACCCTTCAATTACACTTTGGCGGCAGCCGTTTTACCTGGACCTTTACCCTTGCCACCGTCGCCCGACCACTCCTAGGAGCCGATTTCCTTCGGGCCCACAACCTGTTAGTCGACCTGCGAAGGAAGCGGTTAGTCCACTCTAGCACTCTCCGGACCTATCCCCTGGGAGAAATCAGCCCACCAGCCCCGCGCCTGGACTCCATTTCCCTTTCTGGCGACGATTTCGCCAAGCTCCTAGCCGAATTCCCATCGATTTTGGCACCTTCGTTTACAAATTCTAGGCCCACACATGGGGTATGACACCACATCATTACCACAGGGCCACCCCCTCATGCCCGAGCACGACGATTACCTCCAGACAAGCTCCGCCTGGCAAAGGAAGAGTTCCGTCACATGGAGGAGCTGGGGATTGTTCGCAGGTCAGACAGCCCCTGGGCCTCCCCCCTGCACATGGTCCCCAAAGCCACCGGAGGGTGGAGGCCCTGCGGCGACTACCGCAGGCTGAATGACGCCACCACCCCGGGCCGCTACCCCATCCCTCACATCCAGGACTTCGCAGCGAACTTACACGGGGCCCGCATCTTTTCCAAAGTGGACCTCGTTCGGGGATACCACCAAATCCCGGTCCATCCGGATGACGTCCCCAAAACTGCGATTATCACCCCATTCGGCCTGTTCGAATTCCTTCGGATGCCGTTCGGCCTTAAGAACGCCGCGCAGACCTTCCAGCAGCTGATGGACGTGGTAGGCCGAGACCTGGACTTCGTGTTCATTTACCTGGACGACATACTGATCGCCAGCCGTAACCGCCAGGAACACCTTTCCCACCTCCGCCAGCTGTATTCCCGCCTCCGCGATTTCGGCCTCACGATTAACCCGTCCAAGTGCCAATTCGGACTTGACTCTATCGATTTCCTCGGCCACAAAATCACCAGCGACGGGGCAACACCCCTACCCGCCAAGGTGGATGCTATCCGCCATTTTGCCCGCCCCGACACAGTCAAAGGCCTACAGGAATTCCTCGGGATGGTCAACTTTTACCATCGTTTCATCCCTGCAGCAGCCCGTATCATGCGCCCTCTGTTCTCGCTGCTGGCTGGTAAGGGCAAGGACATCATCTGGACTGACGAGGCTGCGGCTGCTTTCGTTAAGGCCAAAGACGCCCTGGCAGATGCCACGATGCTGGTACACCCCAGGACTGACGTCCCGACTGCCCTCACGGTAGACGCGTCCAACACCGCGGTGGGTGGGGTACTGGAACAGCTACTCGAAGGCCGCTGGCAACCCTTGGCATTTTTCAGCAAGCACCTTAGACCGCCTGAACTGAAGTACAGTGCTTTTGATCGGGAACTTCTAGCGCTGTATCTGGCGGTCCGGCATTTCCGATACTTTCTAGAAGGCAGGCCTTTCACCGATCATAAGCCTCTGTCCTTTGCCTTCTCCAAAGTCTCCGATCCCTGGTCAGCTCGTCAGCAGAGACATTTATCCTACATTTCTGAGTTCACAACTGACGTCCAACATGTCTCCGGAAAGGATAATGTTGTTGCTGATGCACTTTCCAGACCAACCATCCACAACCTATCCTTGGGTGTCGACTACACGGCCCTGGCTGACGCACAGCAAGCCGACGACGAACTGCCCAGCTACAGAACCGCAGTCTCGGGTCTACAGCTCCGAGATTTCTTGGTTGGTCCAGGTCAGCGGACCCTACTTTGCGACGTTGCGACTGGTCAGCCCCGCCCTATAGTCCCTGCAGCCTGGCGGAGACGCGTTTTTGACTCGGTACATGGGTTGACGCACCCGTCCATCAGATCTACTGTCCGACTGGTCGCCAGCAAGTTTGTCTGGCATGGCCTGCGCAAACAGGTCAGTGAGTGGGCCAGGACTTGTCCGCACTGCCAGACGTCAAAAATCCAGCGATACACCAAGGTCCCACCACAGCAGTTCGAGCCTACCCATAGGAGGTTCGACCACATACACGTCGACCTCGTGGGCCCTCTGCCGGTTTCAAGAGGAGCCCGGTACCTCCTTACCATCGTGGACTGGTTCACGAGGTGGCCTGAGGCAACCCCCCTGACTGACATCACAACTGATTCCTGCGCCCGAGCGCTGCTCACAACTTGGGTCTCACGTTTTGGCGTTCCGGCCCACATCACTTCAGACAGAGGCACCCAATTCACTTCCAGTCTCTGGGCTGCATTAGCGAACCTGCTAGGGATGCAGCTGCACACCACCACGGCCTACCATCCTCAATCAAACGGGTTGGTGGAACGTTTTCACCGCCATCTGAAATCGGCCTTGATGGCCCGCCTGAAGGGTCCTAACTGGGTTGACGAGCTGCCTTGGGTCCTGCTCGGCATACGCACTGCCCCCAAAGAAGACCTCCGCACTTCGTCAGCTGAGCTTGTATACGGGGCACCACTAGTTGTCCCCGGGGATTTCATACCTGCCCTTCGGGACCAAGGGGAACAACCCTCAGCAGTCCTACAAAGACTGCGCGAGAAGCTTGGCGCCTTGGCCCCGATTCCCACCTCACGGCACGGTCAAGCCCCATCCTGCCAGCCCAAGGAACTACGGGACTGTAAGTTTGTTTTCGTTCGCAGGGGCACACCTCGGGCGCCATTGCAACGACCATATAAGGGACCGTTCCGAGTCATACGGAATAACGAATCCACTTTTATTTTGGACATTGGAGGCAGGGAACAGGTTTTCACGGCGGACCGCCTCAAACCGGCCCATTTGGATCTGCAACAGCCTGTCGAGGTTGCCACGCCGCGACGCAGAGGCCACCCCCCTAACCGGCAGCTGGCACAGCCCACGGACCTTGGGGACTGTCTCGCCGGTTCTGGGGGGGGTTGTGTGGCGACTCACCGTCTAGTCGGGCGAACCGGCTCGGCAGTCGGGTCGCGCGGCGTCGGAGCGACGAGGCCCAAGATGGCGGCGGGCCTCATCTTTCCGAGCGACGGGGAGAACCCGCGCGCGGGAAAGTCCTGATGACGTAGGACTTACGTCATTGCCGGTTGTTTTTGGGCGGGAGTTTTCTCCCTTAAAGGGCCCGCGCAAGGCGGGAAAATAAACCAGTTCTGTTTGGCAACCCTCCGAGTAGAGTCTTTTTTATTCCGCGGTAGCAACCGCTACAATGTTCACTTAGTGAGAGATTGGGAGGTTTAGATTATATATCTTACACCGTGTTTGTATATGTCACTGTTATTATTGAAATCCCAATCTCCTCGCACTGTGTGTACAATCACGACTGCTGTGTATTAACTTGAAATTTAATAAAATGATTGAAAGAGAAAGTAGATGTGATGACTAGAGGAGGGAAACCAAAAGGCTGAGCGCGGTGGGACTAATGTTCTGAGATGTGTCTGTTTCAGTGCGAGGAGTATTGTAGGTAAGGCAGATAAACTCAGAGCATGGATCAGTACATGGAAGTATGATGTTGTAGCCATCAGTGAGACTTGGTTGCAGGAGGGGCAGGACTGGCAGCTCAATGTTCTGGGGTTCCAATGTTTTAGACATGAGAGAGGGGGAGGTATTAAAGAGGGAAGGGTGGCATTACTCATCAGGGAAAATGTCACGGCGGTGCTCAGAGAGGACATACTGGAGGGCTCGACTACTGAGGCAATATGGGTGGAACCGAGGAATAAGAAAGGGACGATATTATAGACCTCCCAATAGTCAGTGGGATTTAGAGGAATAAATTTGTAGAGAGAGAGAAGACAGTTGCAGGAAATATAAAGCTGCGATAGTTGATGATTTTAACTTTCCACATATTGACTGGGACTCCCAGACTGTAAAAGGACTGGATGGGATCGAGCTTGTCAAATGTGTTCAGGAAAATTTCCTTAGTCAACATGTAGAGGTCCCAACTAGAGAGAGAGCGATACTGGATCTCAGGAAATGAGAGAGGGTGGGTGACAGAAGTGTGTGCAGGGGAACACTTTGGATCTTGTGATCATAATTCCATTAGTTTCAAGATAATTATGGAGAAAGATAGGACTGATCCTCAGGTTGAGATTCTACACAGGAGGAAGGCCAGTTTTGATGACATCAGAAGGGATCTGGCAGGTGTGGATTGGGATCGGCTGTTTTCCAGCAAAGAAACGCTTGGTAAGTGGCAGGCTTTCAAAAGTGAAATATTGAGAGTACAGAATCTGTACGTTCCTGTTACAAGAAAAGGCAAGGCTAACAGGTTTAGGGAACCTTGGTTATCGAGGGATATTGAGGCCCTGGTAAAGAAAGAGGAGGCACATACCAGGTATAGGCAGTTAGGATCAAGTGTTGAAGAGCAGGGAGACTTTGGGGTGCAAATCCATGGCTCATTGAAAGTGGCTACACAGGTAGACAGGGTGGTTAAGAAGGCTTATGGAATGCTTGCATTTATAAATCGGGGTATTGAGTATAGGAGTCAAGAAGTTATGATGCATCTCTATAGAACTCTGGTTAGGCCACATTTGCGTGCAGTTCTGGTCACCTCACTGTAGCAAGGATGTCGAGGCTTTAGAGAGGGTGCAGAGGAGGTTTACTAAGATGCTGCCTGGATTAGAGGGCATGTGCTGTCAGGAGAGGCTGGACAAACTTGGGCTCTTTTCTCTGGAGCGGCGGAGGCTGAGGGGTGATCTGTTGGAAGTGTATAAAATTATGAGGGGCATAGATAGGGTGGACAAGCAATATCTTTTTCCCATTAATGAGCAATCCAATACCAGAGGGCATGCATTTAAGGTGAGGGGTGTAGGTTCAGAACAGACGTGAGGGGTAAGTTTTTTACTGAGAGTGGTGGATGCCTGGAATGCGTTGCCTGATAGAGTAGTATTGGTATTGGTTTATTATTGTCACTTGTAAGATATCTTTTACTAGTCACATGTACATCAAAACACACAGCGAAATGCATCTTTTGCGTAGAGTGTTCTGGGGGCAGCCCACAACTGTCGCCACTCTTCCAGCGCCAACATAGCACGCCCACAACTTCCTAACCTGTACGTCTTTTGGAATGTGGGAGGAAACGGGAGCACCCGGAGGAAACCCACACAGTCACGGGGAGAACGTACAAACTCCTTACAGACAGCGGCCAGAATTGAACCCAGATCACTGGTGCTGTAATAGTGTTACGCTAACCGCTGCACTACCATGCAGTGAAAAACTTGTTTTGCATACCGATCGTACAGATCAATTCACTACACAGCGCAGTTACATTGAGATGGTACAGAGTGCATTGATGTACAATACGGCACAATACAGGCCCTTCAGCCCACCATAAACAAGGCCCTTCGGCCTACCATGTAGTACAGGTAAAAACAATAACAGTAGAGATCGTACAAGTCAATTCATTACACAGTGCATTGAGGTAGTACAGGTAAAAACAATAACAGTACGGAGTAAAGTGTCACAGCTACAGGGAAGTGCAGGCTCCTGTACCTTCTACCTGATGGAAGAGAGAATGACCCGGGTGGGTGGGGTCTTTGATTATGCTGGCTGCTTTGCCAAGGCAGCGAGAGGTAAAGACCAAGGAGGGGAGGCTGGTTTCTGTGATGCGCTGGGCTGTGTCCACAACTCTCTACAGTTTCTTGTGGTCCTGGGCAGAGCAGTCCTGAGTGGAAGTAAGCTCATTGGGGGCTTTAAACAGGGGCTTGGATGGGCACATGAATGAGAGAAAAATAGAGGGATATCGGCATTCTGTAGGTAGGAGGGATTAGCTATGTCGGCACAACATTGTGGGCCGAAGGGCCTGTTCTATGCTGTACTGTTCTATGCTCTATCTGGATGTATCATGGCTTGGTACGGCAACTGCTCTGCCCAGGACCGCAAGAAACTGCAGAGAGTTGTGGACACAGCCCAGTGCATCACGGACACCAGCCTCCCCTCCTTGGACTCTGTCTATACCTCTTGTTACCTTGGTAAAGCAGTCAGCATAATCAAAGACCCCACCCACCACGAACATTCTCTCTTCTCCCCTCTCCCATTGCACAGAAGATACAAAAGCCTGAAAGCACGTACCACCAGGCTCAAGGACAGCTTCTATCCCGCTGTTGTAAGACAATTGAACAGTTCCCTAGTACAATAAGATGGACTCTTGACCTCAAAATCTACCTTGTTATGATCTTGCACCTTATAGTCTGCCTGCACTGCATTTTCTCTGTAGCTGTGACACTTTATTCTGCATTCTGTTATTGTTTTCGCTTGTACTACCTCAATGCACGGTGTAATGAAGTGATCTGTACGATCGTTGTGCAACCACAGTTTTTCACTGGACCTCGGTACAAGGCCGAGGATTGGGAACCTGGAATTATCCCACCCAGAGCACTGGAAACGGACACTGAATGTGTTCAGGCTGGACACACTGAAGAGAGGGTGAATGGGGCCTGGGTGGGATCAGCCCTGATCTCACTGACTGGAGGAACAGTCTCAGAGGGCTGAATGGCCTCTGCTGCGTCAAGATCCCTGACCTCACTGATCCCTACGTCCTGTAGGGTCTCCTCCCACTGGGGGCTGTCTCTGTGCACAATGTCCCAGCGGTACCTCCCCACCCTTAGCCCCACCCAGGGCTTCCACCCCCCCCTCCCCCCCGTCACCCTTGGCCCCTCAGAGAGCCCACAGGAAGTTCACACAATAGCCAGAGTTGGAAACAAATGTTTACTGTGGCACCGTCTGACTGTACAGATACACCCCACCCAATGCTCCTCTCCCCACCCCAGGGGGAGGCAGGGAGACCCGGATCAACACTGCCCCCACCCCACCTGGCAACTGCTCTCCCCCCCCCCCCCCACCCCCAGGGCACTGCTCCCACTACCCCGCACCCCTAGAGCAGGGAGACCAGGGTCCGGCTGCTGCACCAGGAACAGCCCGACCTGGGGAGGAACCCCTCCCACTGGATTCACCCCTCCCCTGGGGTACAGAGTTGGTGGGGGGGGGGGGGGGAAAGAGGTGTGACCAGCCCCTCCCCTGGGTCAGAGAGGTGTGCAGAGCCCCCACCCCCAGGACCCCCACTGCCAATGGGGGAGGAAGGGGGAGGGGGAGGTACAGAGACCCCACCCTGGGACCCCTGTTGCTGATGGGGGGGGGGGGGGTGCGGTGGTGGCACAGAGCACCCTCCCCTGGGATCCCCACTGCCGATGGGGGAGAGGAGGGAAGGGGGGTACAGAGCCCCTTCCCCGGACTCCCACTGCCAATGGGGGGGGAAGGGAAGGGGTACAGAGCCCCCTCCCCTGGATCCCCACTGCTGATGGGGAGGGAGGGTACAGAACCCCCACCCCTGGGACCCCTGTTGCTGATGGGTGTGATGTGGGTGGGGGGGGGGTACAGAGCCCCCTTCCCAGACCCCCACTGCCGATGGGGGTATGGAGCCCCCTCACCCGGACACCCGTTGCTGATGGGGGTGGGGGGGGGGTACAGAGCCCCCACCCCTGGACCCTACTGCTGCAGCCTGACCCGCTGCCGTTTGTACAGCTTTTTCCTGGGCCTGGGCCTGGGGACTGGCTCTGGGGGTGCCCACTGGACCTGGGCCGGTTTCTGTGGGGCGGGCGTGTCGAAGACGGCGTGGGTGGGGTCCTCGGGCAGGGTCGTCAGGCGCTCCCCTCGCCGCAGTCGCTGCAGGTCCTTCATGTTCTGCTTCTCCGCGAACCGGGCGGCGGCCGCGGTCCGCAGGTCCCGTCGGTGCTGTGTAGGGAGCAAGGGGCACAGGTCAGAACAGGGGTCACAGGGCCAGAGTCTGCCAGGGAGGTGTCTGAGAGCAAGGATCAGAATGAGGGTCAGCCAGGGAGTCAGAGATGAGAGCAAGGGTCAGAGATGAGAGCGGATCAGGGAGGGGACAAAGATCCAGGGTCTTGGTTGGAACAACTTGCCCCACCCCTATGTGGTCCTACCACCCCCCCCCCCCCCCCCCCCCCCCCCGGGCAGTCCTGAAACCCACACTGCCCACCACCCTCCCACCAAGAACACCACCCCGCCCCCCACCACCAACTCTCCCCACACTAAACACAATCCCCACCATAAACAACAACCCCAGCATCCCCCTCCCAGCCGGGGGGTGGGGGGGGGCGGTGCTGAGGGAGCACCTCGCTGTGGTGGGGGGGGATGGGGCGGGTGGGCAGTACTGACTTGAGCACTGCGCTGCGCTGCGGGGTTGGGGGGGGGGGGGGGGGGGGACCGTACTGACATCACCGCTGCTGAATGTGCTCTCTCTCATGGACACCATTGGTCTCCTCGCTGTGACTAGTGAGGGAGCGAGGGAGACCACCCCCCCATCCCCACACCGACCATCACCACCCCCCTGTCCCCACACCCTCCCCCGTCCCCACACCCATCCTGGGCCGGGCTCACGGGCCTGACGGACAACTTACCACATTTGGGGAACGGTAGGTCGGGTTTTCGTAGAGGGTCTGACCCCCAAAACTGCCCTGGAAAATCTTAATGAGCTGCAGAACAAACCGAGGTCCAATCTCCACCAGGGAGCCGTCCTCCTCGATGATCTGTAACCCAGACAGGACGGACAGTGAGGTGGGGGGGGTCTCACACAAACGGCACAGAGAGTGAGGGGGATCCCACACAGACAGGGGAGGGAGGGTGGGGGGGGGGTCTCACACAGACGGGACGGAGGGTATTCTCACACAGACGGGATGGAGGGGGGATCTCACACAGACAGGACGGGGGGGGGGGTCTCACACAGACAGGATGGGGAGGGGTCTCACACAGACGGGACGGAGGGGGATCTCACACAGACAGGACGGGGGGGGGTCTCACAGACAGGACGGGGGGGGTCTCACAGACAGGACGGGGGGGGTCTCACAGACAGGACGGGGGGGGAGGTGAGGGGGGTCTCACACAGACGGGGGGACGGGGTAGCAGGACGGGAGAGGGGAACAGAATGGGGGGAGGGGAGCGGGATGGGGGAGGGGGGAGCGGGACAGGGGAGTGGGATGAGGGGTGGGGGGAGGAGGGGGGAGAGGGGAGTGGGACGGGGGGAGGGGGTAGTAGGATGGGAGGGCAGTAGGAGGCTCCAGTGACAGGACTGCACCCCCCGCCCCACCCCGCCCCACATGGGACAGGGGCAGGGGGAAGGTAGGCCAGTCCCTCTCCAAACCCCCTGGGCCCTGGACTGCAGACGGTGGGTGGGGTCCACCTCCCCCACTCCCTCAATGAGGTCTCCTCAGGTCGGCGAGCCGGGCCACTGTCCCCCTCCACCTCCCCCCCCACACCCCCTCACGGGTGCCAGGCAGTGTCCCACCCCAATGGGTCTCGGGCCTCCAGTCCCCCCCCACGGGTCCCACCCCCACAGGTGCTGGGCCCCTAATCCCACACCCACAGGTGCCAGGCCTCCAGTCCCCCCCACAGTCCCACCCCCACGGGTGCCAGGCCCCCAGCCCCACCCATGGGTGCCCCTCCAGCACTGACCTGGTAGTTGCGGAACCAGATGCGTCCGTCGGTGACGGTGAAGGTGAAGACATGATCGATGAAGGGCTGGCTCCGCGGGTGGTACTGGGGAGTGGAGAAGGTCTGCAAGAGAGACAGGGTCACCCACCGCGCCGGTCCGGGCACACTGACTACCCCCCACTGCAGACACACACCCCCACCCACCCCCCACCACGTCTGCTGCAGTCAGGCCCCAAGCCACGACCCCAGGCCCCTCCAGTGCCACCGTGCTGAACACCAGCAGTCCGTCGGCCCCCTCGCTGACCAAGCCCTCACCTGCCCACGTGGAACTGCTGCAGCTTCCTCGCCAACTGCCCGTGGACACCTCCAGTCACACAGCACGGAAACAGGCCCTTCGGCCCATTCGGTCCATGCTGACAAAGATTCCCATCTAAGTCAGTCCCATTTGCCAGCATTTGGCCCGTACCCCTCCAAACCTTTCCCATCCATGGACCTGTCCAAGTGCCTTTTAAATGCTGTTAATGTACCTGCCTCAACCACTTCCTCTGGCAGCTCGGTCCACATAGGCGCCACCCTCTGGGTGAAACAGTTGCCCCTCAGGTTCCCATTAAATCTCTCCCCTCTCACCTTAAACCTCTGCCCTCCAGTTCTTGCCAACAACAACTGCAACATTACTTCCCAACTTCTACACTCAGTGCCCTGAGTGATGAAGGCCAGCGTGTCAAAGCCTCCTTCACCACCCTGTCTACCTGTGACACTACCTTCAAGGAACCATGTACTTGTAGTCCATGGTCCCTCTGACCTAAAACACTCCCCCGGGCCCTACTGTTTACTGGGAAAGTCCTACCCTCATTTGTCTTCCCAAAATGCAACACCTTGCACTTACCCGAATTAAACGCCATCTGCCATTCCTCGGCCCACTGACCCAGCTGATCACAATCCCTCTGTAAATCCTGAACCATCTTCACTGTCAACAGCACCACCTATTTTAATGTCACCTGCAAACTTACTAACCCTGCCTTGTACATTCTCACCCAAATCATTGATATACTGTAGATGACAAATAGCACTGACCCTGAAGAACACCACTGGTCATGGGTGTCCAGTCTGAGAAACAACCTTCCACCATCGCCCTCTGCCTCCCACCATCAAGCCCACTGTATCTCCAGTCAGCCAGCTCTGGATCCCATGCAACCTTTCCACAGCAGCCTCCCATGTGGAACCTTATCGAAGGTGTACAGCCACACCCCGAGGTGCCAAGTGTGCCGTCATCACATCTGATTAGGCAAGACTGCCACAAGACACCCACAAGCTGGCACCACATCAAAGGATGGCTTAAACCCAGCTGGTGTGTCGACTGTACAATGAAACAACCGATGGAAGTGGCTGGTGAACAGGTCACAGGTTGGGAATGGCAAAGATGGGACCAGCTGGGGGGACAGGACACACTCACCTGGATGAAGAGCTCCTTCAGCAGCTGGTAATGAGGCTCCTGATCAAATGTCTGCAGAGAGCAAGAGAGAGAGTGGTGAGGGAGAGAGGGAGAGAGAGACAGAGGGAGACGGGGGTGACGAGAGGGGACGGGGGGAGAGGGGGACTGAGGGTGGATTGTGTGCCAGCGGCCAGGAGAGGGAGGTGGGGGTCAGAAAGTGGTGGCACCGATCTGAGCCCAGCGGACGAGAGGAGTTACCGGATCGAAGGAGAGCAGAGGCCGGGACCCCCTCAGACAGTTCCCCGTCATCTTCAGCTCTGCCAGGGTGTGCACTGCAAAGCAAACCACAGATGGTCGGTGTCCGTCCGGGGTCGGGGGTCCAGGGTGGCGGAGCCACTGACCACTGCGCAGGAGCCCAACACCCACCCATTGCCGGGGTCTATCAGCCCCTGTCCCTCCCATCTCTTCACCTCCCCCCTTCCCTCGCTGTAATACCGTTATCCCTTCCTTCCCATCACCCACCCCCACTGGGTCCCCCACCCATCTCTCCACTGTCCCCCCCCCCCCCCGTCCGTTTCTCCACCTCCCCCCATCTCCACACTGGCCCACATCCCTTGCTCTGACACCATTGCCCCTTCCCCTCCACACCCCCCAACACCAGCACCTGTGGAACCCCCATCCCTCAGCAGCCCCCACACCCCCACCACAGCCCAGGACCACTCCTCCCACCAATGACACCAGAAACACCCACCGTTCTGCACCAGGAACTTGGCCGATGGCCCATGGGGTACGTTGGAGACCCTGTAACACAGGAGGCAGAGGTCAGCTGGTCCACCCGTCCCTGCCCCACACTGGGCACCCTTCCCTGCAAGCCCACAAATATTGGGGCATTCATCCACCTTTGTGATAGCTAACACTTCCTCCTTAATGCAAACCTGCTCCAGAGTCTCCCCTCCGTGGACTCTGTCTGCACTTCCCGCTGCCTCAGTAAATCAGCCAACATAATCAAAGACCCCACCCACCCCGGACATTCTCTCTTCTCCCCCCTCCCATCGGACAGACGATACAAAAGCCTGAAAGCACATACTACCAGACTCAAGGACAGATTCTATCCCACTGTTCCCCAGTACGATAAGATGGACTCTTGACCTCACAATCTACCTCATTATGACCTTGCACCTTATTGACCGCCTGCACTGCACTTGAATGATAGAGAAATGGAGGCTATGTGGCAGAGAAGGGTTAGATAGATCTTAGAGCAGGATAAAATGTCGGCACAACATCATGGGCCAAAAGGCCTGTACTGTGCTGTAGTGTTCTATGTTCATAGGCTGATTAGGGACAGTCAGCATGGCTTTGTGAGGGGCAGGTCATGCCTCACTCGCCTGACTGAATTCTTTGAGGATGTGACAAAGCACATTGATGAAGGTAGAGCAGTGGGTGTGGTAAGGTGTTTGATAAGATTTCCCATGATAGACTCAATCAGAATATCCGGAAGCATGGGATCCAGGGAAACTTGGCTGTGTGGATTCAGGATTGGCTCGCCCATAGAAGACAGAGGGTGGTGGTAAATGGAGCATATTCTGCCTGGAGGTCGGTGACCAGTGGTGTTCCACAGGGATCTGTTCTGGGACCCCTGCTCTGTGCTGTGCTATCCTATGTTCTCTCCCTATAACTGAAATCCTCTGCTCCTGGCAACATCCTTGTAAATCTTCTCTGCACTTTTTCTAGTTTAACCACGTCTTTCCGATAACAGGGTGACCAAAACTGTACATGGTGCTCCAAGTGCGGCCTCACCAACGACTTGTATGACTGCAACATAATGTCCTGTACTCGATGCTCTGACTGATGAAGGCCAGCGTGCTTAACGCCTCTTTCACCGCCCTGTCTACCTGTGACACTGCTTTCAACAAACTATTGTACTCTTCGCTCCCTCTGTTCCATTACACTCCCCAGTGCCTCACCATTCACAGTACAAGTCCTACTCATGTCGAGATCCCCCTTCCTCTCCCTCCCCAACTCCCCATGTGTGGAGCTCCCCCTCCCCCTTCCCCTCCCTCCCCCACTCCTCACATGTGGAGGTCCCCCTCCCCCTTCCCCCCACTGCCCCCGATGTAGAGGTAACCCTTCACCCCCCCATGTCGAGGACCCCTCTCCCTCACCACATGTACAGATCCTGCTTCTTCTTGGCTTCAAAGTACACGCATTTATTGCAGTTCTTCATTTCACATATCTGTAGATCACACAACATGGGTCACAGCTCACCCACCACCCGTCACCCACCCCCCACCGTCACCCATCACCCACAGCCCCAGGGGAGGGCAGAGCCCACCTGCCCAGTGACACCTCACACAGACCAGGACCCTCCCCCTGATCACCTGCTCGCTCTCCGGCAGCCCACCTGCACCCCCCCCCCACCCCCCCACAACACCACCCAGCAGTGTCTGCGCCCTACCCCACTGAGGGAGAGCCACGGATCGCCCCGTTCACCACCCAGCACTGCAGACATCCATGAGCAGCTCAGACACGGCGGGTGAGAGGAACGGAGGGTCCACAGAGTGGGAGGGGCAGGACCACGTGCAGGCAGAGGAAACAGTTTAATTTGGCCTCGTGTTGGGCCCAGACACTGTGGGCTGCAGAGCTCGTTCCTGAGCTGCACTGTTCGGGAACGGGATGGATCCACGGCTGCTCCCGAGGGCTCTGACAGATGGTTCACGTTTCACGGGGAAACGGGGGGGTGTACCGGGGGGGAGGGGGGACCGCGGGAATGGGGCTGCACCCCTTGCCCATTGCTACCTACATTAATGATTTTGATGTGAATGTAGGAGGTACAATTCACAAGTGCACAGATGGCTGAGAAATCTGGCCACAGGGCCTGTTGTCGGTGGGGAGGTTCATTACTGGCCACAGGGGCTGCTGTCGGTGGGGAGGTTCGTTACTGGCCACAGGGGCTGCTGTCGGTGGGGAGGTTCGTTACTGGCCACAGGGGCTGCTGTCGGTGGGGAGGTTCGTTACTGGCCACAGGGGCTGCTGTCGGTGGGGAGGTTCGTTACTGGCCACAGGGGCTGCTGTCGGTGGGGAGGTTCGTTACTGGCCACAGGGACTGCTGTCGGTGGGGAGGTTCGTTACTGGCCACAGGGGCTGCTGTCGGTGGGGAGGTTCATTACTGGCCACAGGGGCTGCTGTCGGTAGGGAGGTTCATTACTGGCCACAGGGGCTGCTGTCGGTGGGGAGGTTCATTACTGGCCACAGGGGCTGTTGTCAGTGGGGAGGTTCGTTACTGGCCACAGGGGCTGTTGTCGGTGCGGAGGTTCGTTACGGGCCACAGGGGGTGGTTATCTGGGACGTTGCCACAGGGGCCGGTTACCCGGGGCGTTGCCACAGGGGGTGGCGGAGGCAGATACCGTTTCCGATGCAGACAAGTCGGAGGGTGTGCGGGCCTCATGCTGCCAGATGGGGTTGGTGCATCTGAGTCAGCAGAGGGGTGGCCTGAAGGGCCTGTTTCTGTGCTCAAAGGTACTGATCAGCCGGTACCAGCAGACCAGCAATGGTGAGTTCCAGCACAAATGCATGTGTTGCTCAGGCATTTCCCGTAACCCCCCACCACCATCACTGCCCCTCCTCTCCCCAGACCCCTCCTCCCCCCAGACACCCCCTCCTCTCCCGAGAGCACCCTCTCCACATCTCCCGGTCACTGAAGCTGACTTGCCTCGTTAATGACAAACAGCTTGTCCTTGCGATCCATTTTGGTGTCTGGAAGAAGAAAGAGCTGGCATTAATCCCACATCAATTGGGAGAGATCTGCAAGTTGGGCACCACACAGAGCTGACACAGGGAAGGAGGGCAGGAATCCCTGGAAAATCACACCCAGCTAGGATGCTCTGGGAAACCCTACCTGTCCAACTGGGCCAGGACCCTCAGGATTTCCTGGGAGAGTGAGACTGCCTGGGAAGGAGGGGCAGATGGCCACCCAAAGTCTCTCCAGGTGAAGCAGTGATTCACCCGCACTACTTCCAATCCAGTGCACTGTATTCAGTGTTCACATTGTGGTCTCCTCTACGCTGGAGAAATCAAACGCAGATCGGGTGATCATTGCATGGATGTCTGCATTCAGTCCGCAGGGAGACTCTGAGCTTCCCGTTCCCTGTCACTTCAATCTGCCATCCCACGCCCACCTCTCTATCTGTGGCCTTGCACACTGTTCCACCAAAGCACAGCATGAGCTCGAGGAACGCCGATCCTTGGGACTCAATGTCAAAGATAACAGGACGTTCCCGTTTACATCAGAATTGCCAGTTCTGACGTAGGGTCACGTACCTGTAATACTAAATCAGTTCTCTCTCCAGAGGCTGCCTGACCAGCTGGGTGTTTCCAGCATCCTCTGTGAGTTCAGGCTTCCAACAAACCTCCATGTCCTGAATCTTTCAGTCCTCCCACTGTTATCTTGACTGCTTGCATCCTTCTCTCTCTATAAACACCCCCCCTCCCGATCCATTAACAATCACTCACCGGACTCTTTCAGGCAGCACCAAAACCAACCATCTCACCCGGACAAACTTCAGTTTGCACCCATAAATTCCTTACCTTCTCCCCACCCCACCCTCTGCACCTTCAAACACACTGGTTCTCTCCCATTTCCAGTTCAAATCAATGATCATTGATCTGAAACAGTAACTGGCTGAACCTGCACAGATGCTGCCTGATCCACTGAGTGTCACCTGCGCTGGATTTATTGAAGCGAAGCAAGCAGTCCTTTTGTCCACAAAACCCAGGAGTTGGCCAACAAGAGATACAAAAGAGAAAGCGGAGACCCCAAATTGACAACCAGCTGAAGTCACGGTGAGTATGGGTACCTGGTTTAGCATGAGGCATCAGTGTGCGCAAATCCTGCATCAGGTGCCGTGTCCGGTAGCTAATCCCCCGCGAAGAGAAGATCAGAACTCGCTCCTTGTTCGTCCATCTCCCCTGTGAGAGCAAGAACATCCAATCAGCCCATTCAATTCCCCAAAAGATACCCTCCCACTGTGGCCAGACCCCTCTTATCTCTGTGACCACCCCCCTCCCCTTCCCTGTAACCCCCTCCCTCCCCTACACCCCTCCCCGTCTCTGTGACCCACCCCCGTAACCCTCTCCCCCCCGGACCCTCTCCCCCCCGGGCACCCACCCCCCCCCCGGACCCTCTCCCCCACGGGCACCCACCCCCCCCCCCCGGACCCTCTCCCCCACGGGCACCCACCCACCCCCCCCCCCGGACCCTCTCCCCCACGGGCACCCACCCACCCCCCCCCCCGGACCCTCTCCCCCCCGGGCACCCACCCCCCCCCCCGGACCCTCTCCCCCACGGGCACCCACCCCCCCCCCCCCCCGGACCCTCTCCCCCACGGGCACCCACCCCCCCCCCCCGGACCCTCTCCCCCACGGGCACCCACCCCCCCCCCCCCCCCGGACCCTCTCCCCCACGGGCACCCACCCCCCCCCCCCCCGGACCCTCTCCCCCACGGGCACCCACCCCCCCCCCCCCGGACCCTCTCCCCCCCCCACGGGGCCCCCCCCCGGACCCTCACCCGACTGACGGGTCCCGGCACCACCACCGCCATCACCACGCCGCAGCCACTTCCGGCGGTCCCACCGCGTCACCTTCCGTCGCTCCCCCCCGTCCACCTCCTGGTTCCGGGACACAAGCGGTCCGGCCCGGTGCAGCCGCCGTGTCCCGGGGGAACGGTGGCGGGGATCCGGGCTCCGGGCGGGGGCAGCGCGGGGTCTGGAAGGGAATCCAGGCCAACGGAAGGACGAGGAGCTTCCCGCCCGCTCCGCCATTCCCAGCCCCCCCCGTCTCCTGAGTGAACCTTCCCCCCCCCCCAGTGCCGACACCCCCCGACCCCTCACCCCTCACCCCCCCCCCAGTGCCGACACCCCCCGACCCCTCACCCCCCCTCGCCGGCTCCCCCCCCCCGTGCCGACACGCCCCCACCCCCCCCCGTGCCGACACCCCCCGACCCCTCACCCCTCACCCCCCCCCAGTGCCGACACCCCCCCCCCGCCGGCTCCCCCCCCAGTGCCGACATCCCCCGACCCCTCACCCTGTGCCGACCCCCCCCCACCCCTCAGCCCCCCCCCGCCGGCTCCCCACCCTGTGCCGACCCCCCCCACCCCTCACCCTGTGCCGACCCCCCCCACCCCTCAGCCCGCCCCCGCCGGCTCCCCACCCTGTGCCGACCCCCCCCCCACCCCTCAGCCCCCCCCCGCCGGCTCCCCACCCTGTGCCGACCCCCCCCCACCCCTCAGCCCCCCCCCCCCCCGCTGGCTCCCCCCCCAGTGCCGACATCCCCCGACCCCTCACCCTGTGCCGACCCCCCCCACCCCTCAGCCCCCCCCCCGCCGGCTCCCCCCCCCGTGCCAACACCCTCCCACCCCTCACCCTGTGCTGACATCACCCCCACCCTCTGCCGACACCCCCCCCCCGTGCCAACCTCCCCCACCTCCACTCTGTGCTGACACCCTCCACCCCCACCCTGTCAGTCAGCGGGCACCCTCCCTCTGATCAGCCTGTCCAGTGGGTCAGGGGTTTCCTCCCATTGCTGACTGGTTTATTCCTGTCCCGTGTACCAAGGTGCAGTGAAGCACTTTGTTCCGCAGGCCACCCAGACATCGTCCCGTCACATCAGTGCGTTAGTTCACAGGAGAGCAATGACAGAATGCAGAATCCAGTGTTGGATACAGAGCAAGTGCAGTGCAGGCAGACAGATAAGGGGCCATGAGGAGGTAGATTGTGAGGTTAAGAGTTTATCTTTAACATACAAGACTTATAACAGCGGGATAGAAGCTCTCCTTGAGTCCGGTGGCTTTTTTATCCCCTACCAGATGGGAAGGGGGAGAAGAGAGAATGTCCGGGGTGGGAGCAGTCTTTGATTCCCAAGCAGCAGGAAGGTGAGTACAGAAAGCCTGCCATTCCTGGAACCAGTTTAGTGAACCTCCACTTCATTCCATCATTCTTACTTGGGTAAGGGGACCAAAACTGTGCACAATACTCCAAATGTGGTCTCCCCAAGGCCCTGTACAATTAGACTTCACTCCTCCTGTACCAACCCTTCTCGTGACAAAGGCCAAGAGATCATTTGCCTTCCTAACTGGTAACATCCCCCCCAACCATGCCTCTTCCCTTTCCCAGCCTCTCTTCTTTTTTCTACCCCCTTTTTTTTCTCTCCTTACCTTTGACCCATCCCCCAGTGGGTCTGCTCTCCCCTCCTCCCCCACACCTGCCTATCACTCACTATCTCTTACCTGCATCTACCTATCACCTCCCTGTGCCCACCCCGCCTCCCCTCTTCTGTCCACCTATCACTGCTCTGCTTTTCCCTCCTATATATTGGGCTTCCCCTTTTCCTATCTTCAGTCCTGAAGAAAGGTCCTGACCCGAAACGTTGACCGCCTGCTTTTCTCCACGGATGCTGCCTGGCCTGCTGAGTTCCTCCAGCGTCATCATGTTCTTCATCCAGATTCCAGCATCTGCAGTCCTTTGTTTCTCCTTAATTACAGATTTCTGCATTTTTCCCTGCCACTGATATCAGGCTGACAGGTTGGTCATTCTCGGTTTTTTCTCTCCCTCCTTTTTTACATCGTGCAGTCAGTTTCCCACCTTCTATTCCACAGGAACAATCCCAGAGTCCGTGGAATGTTGGAAGATAATAACCGGAATACCTACCCCTCCCAAAACCTTGGGATGTAGATCATCAGGACTTGTTTTCAGGTTTGTTAGCATCTTTACCACTTTTTTGTTATTTGCACTGGACCCCTGGTTCTCTAATATATCTGGAGTTTGTTATTGGTGTTGGTTTATTATTGTCACTTGTACCAAGGTACAGTGAAAAACTTGTCTTGCAAACCGACCGTACAGATCAATTTATTACAACAGGGCATTGAGGTAGTACAAGGTAAAACAATAACAGAATGCAGAATAAAGCGTCACAGCTACAGGGAAAGTGCAATGCAGGCAGACAATAAGGTGCAAGGTCATAACGTGGTAGATTGTGAGGTCAAGAGTCCACCTCATCATACTAGGGCACTGTTCAATACTGCACTTTCTCTGTAGCTGTGACACTTTATTTCTACACTGTTATTGTTTTACCTTGTACTACCTCAATGCACTGTGATTGATCTGTATGAACAGTACGAATGACAAGTTTTTCACTGTACCTCGGCACAAGTGACAATAATAAACCAATACAACAGCAGGATAAAAGCTGCCCTTGAGCCTGGTGGTACGTGCTTTCAGGCTTTTGTATCTTCTGCCCGATGGGAGAGGAGAGAAGAGAGAATGTCTGGGGTTGGTGGGGTCTTTGATTATGTTGGCAGCTTTACCGAGGCAGTGAGAAGAGTAGACCATGGAGGGGAGGCTGGTTTCCATGATGCGCTGGGCTATGTCCACAACTCTGTGCAGTTTCTGCAGTCCTGGACAGAGCAGTTTCCATACCAAGCCGTGATGCATCCAGATAGGATGCTTTCTGTGGTGCATCGATAAAAATTGGTGAGTGTCAAAGGGGACATGCCAAATTTCTTTAGCCTCCTGAGGAAGTAGAGGGGCTGGTGAGCTTTCTTGGCCATGGCATCTATGTGGTTAGACCAGGACAGGCCATTGGTGACATTCACTCCCAGAAACTTGAAGCTCTCGACCTCAGAACCATTGATGTAGACAGGTGCATGTACACCGCCCCCTTTCCTGAAGTCACTGACCAGCTCTTTTGTTTTGCTGACATTGAGGGAAAGGTTGTTATCATGACACCATTGTCAGTAAGCTCTCTATCTCCTTCCTGTACCCCGACTCATCATTATTTGAGATTTAGGCCACTACAGTGGTGTCATTTGCAAACTTGCAGATTGAGTTAGAGCAGAATCTGGCTACACAGTCATGAGTGTATAGGGAGTAGAGTAGAGGGCTGAGGACGCAGCCTTGTGGGGCACCAGTGCTGGGGATAATCATGCCAGAGGTATTGCTGCCTGTCCTCACTGATTGCAGTCTGTTGGTCAGAAAGTCAAGGATCCAGTTGCAGAGGGAGGTGTTGAGTCCCAGGTCTCGGAGTTTGGTGATGAGTTTGCTTGGGATTATAGTATTGAAGGTGGAGCTGTAGTGAAACAATAGTGTAGCGTAGATGTCCTTACTGTCCAGACACTCTGAAGCTGAGTGCAGGGCCAGGGCGATAGCATCCACTGTAGACCTGTTTCGGTGGTAGGTGAATAACAGTGGGTCGAGGTTGTCTGGGAGGCTGGAGTGCCCTGACTGCTTCTCTGCCTTCTCTGAAGACAGACAGAGTTTATGTTTAATTCCTCTACCATTTCCTTATTCCCCATGATAAATCGTCACATCTCTGTAAGGGACCTATATTCGTCCTTTCCACATCCTTCAGCAACTCTGGGTGTTTCTCTACTTCACTCATTTTCTATCTTCCCCTCCTTTTCAATTTCTTGGTCCTCCTTTTGGTTCTGAGACGCTCCCAGTCCTCAGGCTGTGGTTGGCCCATTTCTTTCCTGAAAGGACTGTTTCAGAGTTGCTAATTCTCACTTATTCCTTTGATCACCTTTGACTGTGCAATGTCCTACCTTTTCATGTTGTTTCCCAGTCTTGGAATTTTCTCAACGTTGTAATCAGCAAAGTAGGAAAGGGTGAACCACTGGACTTCGATAGGTGCCTTAAACAAAGCCAGAGCTCATGATATTGGAGGCAATATACGGACTGGGCACTGGTCAGCAGGCAGACAACAGAGAGTTTGTGTTGAGAGTCTGTGACCAGTGGATCAACATCACTTAATTATCTTCATCATAGGGTGGGTCATAGCCCAGGGGGAGAAGGGGTCTCACATCCAAACAGACTTGCTCATCATATTCAAGGTCCTCAGTAGGGGCCACCCAGGGAAACATACAGACAGGAGCTGTTCCCCCTCTGGACAGGAGGGCACAGATGAGCCTTAGGGCTACCACGCAAATGATCACTATTATCAATATTACCACGTGATGGGTCAGTCTGCCCTAACTACTGAAGATCCACCAGGATCCCTTGGGGTTAAAGCCATGGAATTGTTCTCCTACGTCCCCAGTCTGCTGGGCTGAATGTGATCAGCTGAGCGTGTAATGTTTTCAGACTCATTGGGTATACAGGTGCAGCATTCCTGTCCGATGGTCACACGTGCCCCCTTTTCCAGCCAATAGAAAGTATAAGGCCACTTGATTTTGGAGGGCCACTGTGTGGCCGGCTCCCAGCTCGGCAGAGGTGCCTGATACGGCCTGGGCTGTTTCATTCGCCAATTTTCCAAGGGCGGAAGCCAGGTTAATTTCATGGCTATTTCTAACCGTCCCATACAGGGGAAAGGCTTTTGTCCAGAATCTCTCAGCCTCAGGTACAGCTCTCTTATGTCATCCCAGGCAGGGATGTTTGGTCCGCTGGACCCAGGGGTGTTGGTCCAGTGACACCGAAAGCCGCAGATGGGGAACCACATCGGCCAGATTACAACAACCGGTCCAGTTCGTGGGGAGCCAAGGATAGGCCTTAGTACCACATACCCAATACGTTGCATTAAACGGCCACAGCAGGGTGTTAGCTTGGGTATTATTAAACTGACACTTACTGCTTCCCATGGGTGTAGCGTGTGGGCTATCTGGTGGACATATGCACTCATAGCCTTTCCTTGCCCCCAGTAGAGATAGGTTGGGAGGATCCCGGGTTCTATTATACCGGGACAGATTCCACCCATCGAAGGTGGTCTCCGCCTGGCAACGAATGATACTTGGGTCATCCTTTTGTATCTGAACAGACCTACCTTGCGTTGGACCATCATGGGTACCGTCCTTCTCGGTGTCCCTGCCCCCCTCCGGGCCCTCGTTCCCCTGTCCCTTCTCACAGGGCGTTGCTGTGCTCTACCTGATCCATTATTACATTTCCCCCAAGCCCTCATTTCAGGGAAGGTAGACGGGGCCGGCCCGAGGGGGGACACCACCGCCAGGATGGGAGGGACCCCTTGCACAGACACAATAGCTCGATTGATTTGTTCCCGATGCATGCTCATAACTGAGACGCAGAAAGGAATTACAGAGTCCCATTGTCACAGGCACCAGTCCTGAAGTCAGGAGCACAGCCCGTGGGCGTGCGGACCCCATTGCTATTTCCCTCGAGGTTCTTTGACCTGACAGTCTCCTGCTCCTTCACCGGGACTTCCCTTGCACTTTGGGAGCCATTCTGGTGGTCAGCAGCACTGGGTAGGGACCCTTCCACCTCAGGGAAAGAATTCTTTTCAAGTGATTTAACATACAGTATACCATGTCACCTGGTTTAAAAGGGTGCTTCTGCTGGTTGAGGTTGGGCTTCCCTTAGTCTAAGGGAGAGTTTTCTCGTCTGTCCACACGGGTGGTCTCTGCCTTTGTCAAGGGGCCCAATTCCAGTGGTCATGGGTCTTCCCACCAACACCTCAACAGCACTCAGGCCCCTGGTTCTGCTGATATGATGTCTTGAGGTGGACAGGGTTATGGGCAGGGCTTCTGGCCACGTTAACCCGTTGCTTTGACGTACCTTGGCCAGGCTTGCCTTGAGAGACCCGTTAGCTCTTTCCACCATTCCCGTGGACTGGGATTGCTAGGGGATATGTAGCTTCGGTACATACGTTTGCTGTTCTATCCTTGGCGTGTATACATGCCCAGGTGAGAGCAAAAATCTCCTCAGCCTGGGCGGAGGTTCAGGGGGGGCAGTGCACACGCTTCCAGAATGGAGTGACCACTGACCCATGGGAGTGGGGTGAAGAACCGTCAGTGAAAAGCACAATGTCTGGGTTATTCGGGGGGGGGGGGGGGGGAGGATTGAAGGTTGGGGCGAGGGGACGAACCGAATCAAACACAAGGAGGCAGTCGTGTTCTCCTTCTCTTCCTCCCACTGGGAGGGGAGTGGCGGGGTTGAGGGCTGGAGCTCAAGGTTAGGATTGGATAACAGCGTGACCTCGTACCCGGTTCGTCTCGCAGCCGTGAAACGTCGTGTGGCTGCTGAACTGAGCGGTAACGAGACGGCATGTGGTGCCTGGCCCAGAACAACGGGAGTGGGTTTGTCGGCCATTCCAGCAGCTACAGACCTCAGGCACTCCCCCAACTACTGGCGGAGGCTGCGCTGAGAAGTCCCCTCCCCAGGCCCCCGGGTTCCTTGGCGAATCCCTGCTTTACGCTCACCTACAGCGCGGAGGGTTGTCTGTGACCAGGGATTCCAAGGGCTGGTGTTTTCAATGAGGGACTCCTTCAGGACCCTTTCCTCCGTCCATTCTATGTCGGTCGGCTCGCTTTGGAGTGTGGGCTGTGGGAGGATGGAGCCCACCTCGGGTATCCATTGTCGGCAATAGTTCGGCAGACCCAGAAAGCACAGCATTTCTCTGGTGTTCTCGGGTCGAGCCGAGGGCAGTAGGCGGACCGGAGCACGGGAGGGTCCGGACCGCCGCAGCCTCAGTGTACCCTGGTCCGAAAGGGAAGTGAGATTGGCTGGCGGAGGGGGGGAAGAACGTTGGTGTCCGGGACTGTGGGGGTGAGCGGGACCACTGGTTGATGGCGCTAAGGTCCCGGACAAAACCCCATTCACCTTTGCGTCCCGCTTTAGGAATGGGCAAACTAGGCGCGTTGCCCGGACTCTGGGTTGGACACAAGACGCCGTGTTCCAGCAGGGCGGCTATGATAGGTTTAATTCCCGTCTCAGCGTGTCCAACAGGCGATACTGTTTCATGCATGGCCGCGGCGCACGGGGCTTCGATTTAACCTGGTGCGGAGCGCCGGACACTCGGAGGCCGACATGGTTTTTGTGCCTTGCCCATACATAGCGTATCAGGCACCTCCCGCAGGAAGGGCGGGGAGAGCTGGTCGGTGGGGGGGGGGGGGGCAGTTTGGAACCTCAAATTGTGACTCGCATTCTCCTTGGGCGCTCTGAATAAATCCAGAGAGTGTGGACAGCACCCGTCTGAATGGGGCCTGCCTCGGTCCCCACAGTGATGGGGTAGAGGGCGTCTCTTTCTGCAGGGACTCTTAACGCGGGGCCTCCCTACCCAGGGGTGGCTGGTGGCATGGTGAAGGTGGCCGTGGAGGAGAAGGCAACCAGAGAGACCGATTTTGGTCCCATGGCAAACAGTGCTTCTTTGGTTGGCGTCAACTCCACCTCAGCCCCATTCCCAGGGGATGGAAGAAGATCCGTGTCTGAACTGAACTTTCTGGGTCACGTTTAGGCAGGGATGGGCTTTGGATGCATGTGCGCCGGGCTCCTGGGTTTCAGGAAACGACGCTGCGACAGCCTGTAGACAAGGATCAGGTGGAGCCAATGCAGGGGCATCCTTCAGCAGGGCCACCAAGGGTGACAGGTAACTGCACCAGGCCTCGCCCAAGGGGAGTATCGGGCAACTGCCCGCAGTAGCTTGTTCGTTACCTGGTGTGCTCTTTGTACCGAAGCCTCAGGCACTGGAGGTACAATCCTTGTGGGGTGCAGTGAACTGTTTAGAGGGCCTGTCTCCCAAGGAGAACAACAGGCAGATGTCCTGCTAGCACAAATTTCTCATCTACAACCAACACCCCTGGTGTGACGGGGACTGATTGGGACATGGTTCCACCAGGGGGATTCCGGCAACCCCAACAGTAGAAACCCTGTGGGAGCTCAAAGGAAGTGAGGGGGGGGGCACCAGAATTGATCAGACCTCCACTAGTTTTCCACTCATTGATACCTTCAGGCCATCCCCAGGGTGGGTGGAGGGTCTGACCATGGCTGCCTGCACCGCCATCCTCCCCAGCACCCCCATTGGTTTTGAGGAAAGGGGCTGTTCACAGGGAATGGGGCCCAGGTCGCTGGTGCTTGTTCTGGTGGGCTGTGGGCAGGGGCCTCTGATTGACAGTCCTGCACCCAATGTCCTTTCTTCCCGCATCTACGACAAGCGTCATTTCCCTTATCTCTCCAGGGTCCCCTCCACCTCTCAGCCTCGCCCACTATCCCTTATCCCACCGGTCCTCTGGAGAAATTGTCCTTTGGGGTCAGGTCTTCAGGTAAAAAAATCTGTTTAACCATAGAACCATACAGCACAAAACAGGCCCTTCGGCCCACCATGTCGTGCCGTCCATCAAACCACCCTCACACTATCTAACCCTTTCCTCCCGCATATCCCTCTATCTCACATTCCTCCATGTGCCTATCCAACAAGCTCTTGAACCTGTTCAATGTATCTGCCTCCACCACCACCCCAGGCAGTGCATTCCATGCACCAACCACTCTCTGGGTGAAAAACCTCCCCCTGACATCTCCCCTGAACCTCCCACCCATAACCTTAAAGCCATGCCCTCTCGTCTTGAGCATTGGTGCCCTGGGAAGGAGGCGCTGGCTGTCTACTCTATCTATTCCTCTCAATATTTTATATACCTCTATCATGTCTCCCCTCATCCTCCTCCTTTCCAGTGAATAAAGCCCTAGCACCTTAAGCCTCTCCTCATATTCAATACTCTCTAATCCAGGCAGCATCCTGGTAACTCTCCTCTGCACCCTCTCCAACGCCTCCACATCCTTCCTATAATGCGGCGACCAGAACTGAACACAGTACTCTAAGTGTGGTCTAACTAGAGTTTTCTAAAGCTGCATCATCACTTCGTGGCTCTTAAACTCAATCCCACGATTTATGAAAGCTGACATCCCATTGGCCTTCTTAACTGCTCTGTCCACCTGTGAGGCAACTTTCAGTGATCTGTGAATATGAACCCCCAGATCCTTCTGCTCCTCTACACTGCCAAGTACCTTGCCATTTACCTTGTACTCTGCCCTGGAGTTTGTCCTTCCAAAGTGTACCACCTCACACTTCTCTGGATTGAACTCCATCTGCTACTTGTCAGCCCAGCTCTGCATCCTATCAATATCCCTCTGTAAGTTCCAACAGCCCTCCACACTATACACAACACCGCCGATCTTAAGTGTCATCTGCAAACTTACTAACCCAGCCTTCCACCCCCTCATCTAAATCATCTATAAATATCACAAAAAGTAGAGGTCCCAGAACCGATCCCTGCGGGACACCACTAGTCACTACCCTCCAATCCGAGGGCACTCCTTCCACCACAACCCTCTGCTTTCTACAGGTAAGCCAATTCCTAATCCACACAGCCAAGCTTCCCTGGATCCCTTGGCCTCTGACTTTCTGAAGAAGCCTACCAAGAGGAACCTTATCAAACACTTTACTAAAATCCATATAGACCACATCCACCGCACTACCCTCATCAATCTTCCTCGTCACCTCCTCAAAGAACTCTCAGGCTTGTGAGGCAAGATCTTCCCTCACAAAGCCATGCTGGCTGTCCCTAATCAGTCCATGATTCTCCAGGTGTTCATAGATCCTATCCCTTAGAATCCTTTCTAACAGCTTACCCACCGCAGATGTAAGGCTCACCGGTCTGTAATTCCCTGGACTATCCCTACTACCTTTTTTGAACAAGGGGACAACATTCGCCACCCTCCAATCCTCCGGCACCATCCCCGTGGACAACGAGGACTCAAAGATCCTTACCAGCGGTTCAGCAATCTCCTCCCCCGCCTCTCGAAGCAGCCTGGGGAAAATCCCATCAGGCGCCAGAGATTTATCTGTCTTGATATTATTTAACAACTTCAACACATCCTCTCTCTTGATATCCACAACCTTGAGAACATTACCCTTACCAGCACTCCCTTCCGCGTCATCAAGACCCCTCTCCCTGGTGAATACCGAAGAGAAGTATTCATTGAGAACTTCTCCCACTTCCACCGCCTCCAGGCAAATTCTCCCACCTTTGTCCTTAATCGGACCTACCTTCACCCTAGCCATCCTCCTACCCTTCACGTACGTGAAAAAGGCCTTGGGATTTTCCTTAACCCTACTAGCCAATGCCTTTTCATGTCCCCTTCTAGCTCTCCTCAGCCCTTTCTTAAGTTCCTTCCTCGCTACCCTATATTCCTCACGGGCCCTGTCTGAATCTTGCTGCTTATACCTCACGTATGCTACCTTCTTCTCCCTAACAAGTCGTTCCACCTCTCTCGTCACCCACGGTTCCTTCACTCTGCCATTCCTTCTCTGCCTCACCGGGATGTATTTATCCCTAACATCCTGCATAAGATCCCTGAACATCGACCACATCTCCATGGTACATTTCCCTTCAAAATCCCACTTTACACTCCCAAGTTGTCTCCTTATAGCCTCATAGTTCGCCCTTCCCCAAGTAAATATCTTCTTGTCCTCTCTGCACCTGTCCCTGTCCATGACAATTTTAAAGGTTATGGAGCAATGATCACTGTCCCCCAAATGCTCACCCACCAATAGATCCTTCACCTGTCCCGGTTCATTTCCTAAAACTAGATCTAACATGGCATTCCCTCTAGTCAGCCTGTCGACATACTGCGTCAGGAATCCCTCCTGGACATTTAAAAAATTCCGTCCCATCTGAACCTTTGGCACTAAGCAGGTTCCAGTCTATATTTGGGAAGTTGAAGTCTCCCATTATAACAACCCTGTTATTTTTGCTTCTCTCCAAACACTACCTGCCAATCTGCTCCTCTATATCTCTACTGCTACCGGGGGGCCTATAGAATACTCCTAGTAGAGTAACTGCTCCTTTCTTGTTCCTTAACTCCACCCATACAAACTCTAGAGATGATCCTTCTACAACATCCATCTTTTCCACAGCCGTAACAGTGTCCCTGACCAGTATCGCCACCCCTCCACCTCTTCTCCCCCCTTCCCTATCCCTCTTAAAACACCGAAAACCAGGAATATTCAATATCCACTTCTCTCCTGACGTCAGCCACGTCTCAGTAATAGCCACGATATCATAGTCCCCCATACTTATCCAAGCCCTCAGTTCATCCCCCTTATTCCTGACACTTCTTGCATTTAAGTAAACACACTTCAGTCCATCTACCTTACTACTTTTATAGCCTGTACTCTGCTTCTCCTTCCTCAAAGCCTCTCTACCTGTCAGATCTAACTTTTCCCCATTCCCTTCTTCCTCTGACCTACTCCTCCAGTTCCCTTCCCCCTCACAAACTAGTTTAAACCCTCCCGAACCACCCTAGCAAACCTAGCCGCAAGGATATTGGCCCCCTTCTGGTTCAGGTGTAACCCATCCTCTCTGTACAGGTCCCACCTTCCCAAGAAGAGATCCCAATGATCCAGAAATCTAAATCCCTCCCTCCTGCACCAGCTTCTCAGCCACACATTTATCTGCCACCTCCTCCTATTCCTGCCTTCACTATCACGTGGCACCGGCAGCAATCCTGAGATTGCTACCATTGAGGTCCTGTTCCTCAGTCTTCTGCCTAGCTCCCTGAACTCGCTCTCCAGGACCTCATCCCCCTTCCTACCTATGTCGTTGGTGCCAACATGGACCACAACTTCTGGCTGCTCTCCCTCCCGCTCCTGTGGACCCGATCAGTGGCATCCCAGACCCTGGCACCTGGGAGGCAACATACCATCCGGGATTCATGCTCACTGCCACAGAACCTCCTGTTTCCCTGACTATCGAGTCCCCTATCACTACCGCATGTCTCTTTCCCACCCTTCCCTTCTGAGCAGCAGTACCAGTCCCAGTGCCAGAGACCTGGTAACTGCAGCTAGGCCCCTGCAGGTCATCCCCCTCAACAGCCTCCAAGGCGGAAAACCTGTTACTGAGGGGAACAGCCTCCAGGGTTCCCTGCTCTGTCTGCCTGCCTGACTTCTTCTTCCTCTTCCCTCCCCTGACAGTCACCATTCTATCTGCATCCTGAACCTCAGATGTACCTGCTCTAAGGGGGGTGACTGCCTCCTGATGGACCGTGTCTACATAACTCTCTCCCTCCCTTATGCTGCACAGTGTTTGTAGCTGTGACTCCAGCTCATCAACTCTGAGCCAAAGTTCGTCCAGCCTCAAGCACTTACTGCAGATGTGGCCATCTTGGACTGCAGCAAGGTCCACGAGTTCCCACATCAAACAGCTGTGGCATATGACCATGTCCTCCATCTGACTACCTTGTTTTTACCCCCTAGTTAATCCCACCTACAAATCTATAATAGACAACAGGTAAACCTTACCTTTACCTACTTACCAGCTACTTACCCTCCTTGCCCCTTCACACCGAAGCCCCTTGAGCCAAAGCCCAGAACAGACTGCTGCCTCTCACTCAGCTGCCCGCTCCGACGCTGCCCGCTCTATAGGCTGTTTGCTTTTTTAAGCTGCCCGCGTCCCGCCTGCGCAGCCCAGCCCCCACTCGACTAGTTAGAAAAAACTTTTAAAACGCTTACTAAAGAAAGTTGTAAAAATCTAACCCTTACACTTAAAACCCTAATAAAAGTGTTAAACAGAAAAAACTTAGCTGCTCCGAAGCCCTTGAGTCCTCATTATCCACATTAACAAGGGAGGTGACGATTTCAGACCAATCATTTCTTTGCCAGGTCAAATTTGCCAACTTGTAGGCATGGGCAACATGTGCTGTACTGTTCTATGTTCCCTCTTCAGGGCCTCATCTCTTTTCCTACCTATGTCATTGGTACCAATATGTACCAGGACTTCTGGTTGTTCACCCTCCCCCTTCAGAATGCTGTGGACCTGATCTGAGATGTCCCAGACCCTGGCACCCGGGAGGCAACATACCACCCAGGAGTCTCTTTCACATCCACAGAATCTCCTGTCTGCCCCCCTTACTATGGAATCACCTATCACTACCGCTCTCCTCTTCTCCCCCCCCCCCCCCCCCCCCCCTTCCCTTCTGCACCACACAAGCAGGCTCAGTGTGAGAGACCTGGTCACTGCAGCTTTCCCCTGGTAGGTTCCCCCACTCCCTCCGCCCCAACAGTATTCAAAGCAGTATACCTGTTATTCAGGGGAACGGCCACAGGGGTACTCTGCACTACCTGCCTATTCTCCTGACAGTCACCCACCTACCTGCCTGCTGCAGCTTCAGAGTGACTGCCTCCCTGTAGCTCACATTTATGAACTCCTCAGTATCCCGTAGGAGCTGAAGGTCATCCAGCTCCAGTTCCCTCACACGGTCTGTAAGGAGCTGCAGCTGGATGCACCTCATGCAGATGTAGTTATCAGGGAGACTGGAGGTCTCCCAGAACTCCCACAGCTCACAAGCTGCACACACCACTGACCCTGGAGCCGTTCTCACTACTCTGGCCTGGCACTGAAGGAAACACCAAAGCAAAGAAAGAAAGCTACCAGAGACTTACCTTCGCATTGTCTTATTGAAGCCTCTTGAGCCAAAGCCTCAGTCCACCAACCCCCACCCCCCCAACACTAGCCACCCCCACAATGGCTACTCCACTTACACTTGCCTTACCTTTATTTTCTGCTGTTATTCAGCCCATCAATTGGTAACAATCTGCAAATGTGCCTCATTTGGACTCTTGCAAGGTGAAAGTCACCAGCTCAGGCACAGAGACTCACCTGTGTTCAACCTGCAGGGGTGACCCTGATCTTTCCATTGCCTGAGGAACAACACCTTCACTTCCATCTGAGAACATTGCATCTCTTGGGACTCAATATCAAATTCAACAATTTCAGGTAACTCGCTTTCTCTGTATTCAAAACATGAAACATTTTCTGGTTGTATTTCAGATTTTCACAGAATCATTAAACAACCTGGTCTACTCCCATTGTCCTGTACTGTCCCAACAGCCCACATCAATATCTAACTAGTCCCACAGAGAAAACTCCACCCAGACAGCACTGAAGGTCAAATTGAACCCGTGTCTCTGGTGCTGCAAGGCAGTGGCACTACCACTGTGCCACCGAGCTGCCTCACTGTCCGTGGTCGTTACTTCCAGCAGCTCCTTCAACGTGCACTGGTGGTTTCTTGGTTTATCTTTACATTCTTTTCTGAACAATCATCCAGTTAACCGGCAGTGCCTCGTGTCCAGGGAAGATTCGAAGATTACAGCAGTACCTTTGAAATTTCTATTCTCTGTCCCCTCAACAACCAGAAGCCACGTCATCCTGAGCCAGTGATGTAACTACTGTCAGACTCTTAGTATCTCCCCTTCAGCAAATTATATCGTCCAGACATCACCTCAGTGACCCCTGTTTCCTGCATTAAAGTCGATGCACAGTGAGCTGAGACCTTCCTTCTGCTCCCACCCGTAGGTCTCTGTTTCTATTATTATTCCATGACTTCCTGACCCACAGACCACAATCAGTGAGGATCGGCAGCAACACCTCTGGCACGATTATTCTCAACACTTGTCCCCCACAAGGCTGTGTCCTCAGCCCTCTACTCCCTATACACTCATGACTGCATGACCAGAATCTGCTCTAACTTCATCTACAAGTTTGCAGATGATACCACCGCAGTGGGCCATGTCTCAAATAACGATGAGTCGGAGTACAGGAAGGAGATAGAGAGGCTAGTGACATGGTGTCATGACAACAACCTTTCCCTCAATGTCAGCAAAACAAAAGAGCTGGTCATTGACTTCAGGAAAGGGGGCGGTGTACATGCACCTGTCTACATCAATGGTGCTGAGGCTGAGAGGGTTGAGAGCTTCAAGTTCCTGGGAGTGAACATCACCAACAGCCTGTCCTGGTCCAACCACATAGATGCCACGGCCAAGAAAACTCACCAGCACCTCTGCTTTCCAGAAGGCTAAAGAAATTTGGCACGTCCCTGTCGACACTCATCGATTTTTACCAATGCACGATAGAAAGCATCCTATCTGGATGTATCATGGCTTGGTACGGCAACTGCTCTGCCCATGACTGCAAGAAACTGCAGAGAGTTGTGGACACAGCCCAGTGCGTCACGGAAACCAGCCTCCCCTCCTTGGACTCTGTCTTTACCTCTCGCTGCCTTGGTGAAACAGCCAACATAATCAAAGACCCCACTCACCCCAGACATTCTCTCTCCTCTCTCCTCTCCCATTGCACAGAAGATACAAATGCCTGAAAGCATGTACCACCAGGTTCAAGGGCAGCTTCTATCCTGCTGTTACAAGAGTATTGAACCCAAGTACTCTTGACTTCACAATCTACCTCATTATGACCTTGCACCTTATTGTCTGCCTGCACTGCACTTTCTCTGTAACTGTGACACCATATTCTGTGTTCTGTTATTGTTTTACCCTGTACTACCTCAGTGCCCTGATGTGATGAATTGATCTGTATGAACGGTGTGCAGGACAAGTCTCTCACTGCATGTGACAATAATAACCCAATTCCAAGTCAGTTTTCTGTTACACCTGCTACCTCTCTGCCATTACCACTTCCCGCACAACTTCCTCTCTCTACTTTCCATAGCCAGCGTTTCGCTCGTGTAATCAGCCTGACAGAACTCACAAGCTGCAAGCTCGTCGTTACGTTCTTCGTCTCACTGTCGCTCAGAGACCACAGGCTGTGTAGTTATTAAACCTTACCTCATTACCCAGCTTTCCCACCACACTGGATATCCAGTGAGGGTCAGTGTGTGTGTGTGGGACCCTTCCCCCAGTGAGGGTCAGTGTGTGTGTGGGACCCTTCCCCCAGTGAGGGTCAGTGTGTGTGTGGGACCCTTCCCCCAGTGAGGGTCAGTGTGTGTGTGGGACCCTTCCCCCAGTGAGGGTCAGTGTGTGTGTGGGACCCTTCCCCCAGTGAGGGTCAGTGTGTGTGTGGGACCCGTCCCCCCGTGAGGGTCAGTGTGTGTGGGACCCGTCCCCCCGTGAGGGTCAGTGTGTGTGTGTGTGGGACCCTTCCCCCAGTGAGGGTCAGTGTGTGTGTGGGACCCTTCCCCCAGTGAGGGTCAGTGCGTGTGTGTGGGACTGTCCCCCAGTGAGGTCAATGTGTGGCCTCATTCACCAGTGAGGGTCAGTGTGTCACTGGGATACAGTCTCACACACACTGACCTGTTGTATTAAGTTGTGTTTAGACAAGAATAAGGTCCCTCGTGTTACTGTTCTTCTCAATGAAAGAGAGTAACTAAAGGCTCAGTCCTTGAGTGTCCATGATAGGAGCTTGGCCCTGTGGAATACTCGCCCTGTAATACCTGGGGAGTCAGGGAGACCCCCAGTGTCCCTGCCAACCATGTGTGCAGGACATGTGTCCAGCTGCAGCTCCTGACCGATCACGTTGCACATCTGGAGCTGTGAATGGCCTCAGTATGGGGCATGTGTGAGGATATGGTGGACGGCACCGTTAATGAGCTGGTCACGCTGCGAGCAGTGACTGCACTGGTAGAACAGCAATAGGTTACCAGCAGGAGGTGCAGGGGTCCCCTGTGGCCATCCCCTCTCAAACAGACCATGTTGGATCGTGTTGGAGGGGGGCTGGACCTCAGGAGAAGGAGAAACAGGCAGGTTTGTGGCTCCACAGCTCTGTCTCCGGAATAGGAGGGGTGGGAAAGGCAAGGGGGCAACCGGGACGTGGGACTCAGTTGTACGGGGAGCAGTCATGCATCTCAGTGGCTGTAAACTAAATGACCTGTTGCCTCCCAGGTGCCAGGGTCAGGGATGTCTCAGAGCGGCTGCAGGAAGGGCAAGGAACGGCTGGTGGTCGTGGTCCAGATCAGTACCAGACATAGGTAGAAAATGAGATGGGTGAACTTGGGGAACCATAGAACCATACAGCACAAAACAGGCCCTTCGGCCCACCGTGTCATGCTGTCCATCAGACCACCCTCACACTACCTAACCCCTTCCTTCCGCAGATCCCTCTATCTCACGTTCCTCCATATGCCTATCCAACAAGCTCTTGAACCTGTTCAATGTATCTGCCTCCACCACCACCCCAGACAGTGCATTCCAAGCACCAACCACTCTTTGGGTGAAAAACCTCCCTCTGACATCTCCCCTGAACCTCCCACCCATAACCTAAAGCCATGCCCTCTCGTCTTGAGCATTGGTGCCCTGGGAAGGAGGTGCTGACTGTATCTATTCCTCTCAATATTTTATATACCTCTATCATGTCTCCTCTCATCCTCCTCCTTTCCAATGAATAAAGCCCTAGCACCTTAAGCCTCTCCTCATATTCAATACCCTCCAATCCAGGCAGCATCCTGGTAACTCTCCTCTGCACCCTCTCCAATGCCTCCACATCCTTCCTATAATGAGGCGACCAGAACTGAACACAGTACTCTAAATGTGGCCTAACTAGAGTTTTGTAAAGCTGCATCATAACCTCGCAGCTCTTAAACTCAATCCCGCGACTTATGAAAGCCAACATCCCATTGGCCTTCTTAACTGCTCTTTCCACCTGTGAGGCAACTTTCAAAGAACTGTGAATATGAACCCCCAGATCCCTCTGCTCCTCCACACTGCTAAGTACCTTGCTGTTTACCCTGTACCTTGCCCTGGAGTTTGTCCTTCCAAAGTGTACCACCTCACACTTCTCCGGATTGAACTCCATCTGCCACTTGTCAGCCCAGCTCTGCATCCTATCAATATCCCTCTGTAAGCTCCGACAGCCCTCCACACTATCCACAACACCACCTATCTTAGTGTAGTCCGCAAACTTACTAACCCAGCCCCCCACCCCCTCATCTAAGTCATCTATAAATATCACAAAAAGTAGAGGTCCCAGAACCGATCCCTGCGGGACACCACTAGTCACTGCCTTCCAATCCGAGGGCACTCCTTCCACCACAACCCTCTGCTTTCTACAGGCAAGCCAATTCCTAATCCACCCAGCCAAGCTTCCTTGGATCCCTTGGCCTCTGACCTTCTGAAGAAGCCTACCATGAGGAACCTTATCAAATGCCTTACTAAAATCCATGTAAACCACATCCACTGCACTGCCCTCATCAATCTTCCTGGTCACCTCCTCAAAGAACTCTATCAGGCTTGTGAGGCAAGATCTTCCCTTCACAAATCCATGCTGGCTGTCCCTAATCAGTCCATGATTCTCTAGGTGTTCATAAATCCTATCCCTTAGAATCCTTTCTAACAGCTTACCCACCACAGACGTGAGACTCACCGGTCTATAATTCCCTGGCCTATCCCTATTACCTTTTTTGAACAAGGGGACCACATTCCCAATCCTCCAATCCTCCGGCACCACCGCCGTAGACAACGAGGACTCAAAGATCCTTACCAGCGGTTCAGCAATCTCCTCCCTAGCCTCTCGAAGCAGCCTGGGGAAAATCCTGTCAGGCCCCAGAGATTTATCTGTCTTAATATTATTTAACAACTTCAACACATCCTCTCTCTTGATATCAACAACCTCGAGAACATTACCCCTACCAGCACTCCCTTCCGCATCATCCAGACCCCTCTCCCTGGTGAATACCGAAGAGAAGTACTCATTCAGAACTTCTCCCACTTCCGCCGCCTCCAGGCAAATTCTCCCACCTTTGTCCTTAATCGGACCTACCTTCACCCTAGCCATCCTCCTACCCTTCACGTACTTGAAAAAGGCCTTGGGATTTTCCTTAACCCTACTAGCCAAAGCCTTTTCATGTCCCCTTCTAGCTCTCCTCAGCCCTTTCTTAAGTTCCTTCCTCGCTACCCTATATTCCTCACGGGCCCTGTCTGAACCTTGCTGCTTATACCTCACGTATGCTACCTTCTTCTCCCTAACAAGTCGTTCCACCTCTCTCGTCACCCACGGTTCCTTCACCCTGCCATTCCTTCTCTGCCTCACCGGGACATATTTATCCCTAACATCCTGCATAAGATCCCTGAATATTGACCACATCCCCATGGTACATTTTCCTTCAAAAAGGACATCCCAATTTACACTCCAAGTTCTCTCCTTATAGCCTCATAGTTAGCCCTTCCCCCAATTGAAAAACCTCTTGTCCTCTCTGCACCTGTCCCTGTCCATGACAATTTTAAAGGTTATGGAGCAATGGTCACTGTCCCCCAAATGCTCACCCACCAATAGATCCTTCACCTGTCCCGATTCATTTCCTAAAACTAGATCTAGCATGGCATTCCCTCTAGTCGGCCCGTCAACGTACTGCGTCAGGAATCCCTCCTGGACACATCTAACAAATTCTGTCCCATCTAAACCTTTGGCACAAAGCAGGTTCCAGTCTATATTTGGGAAGTTGAAGTCTCCCATTATAACAACCCTGTTATTTCTGCTTCTCTCCAAACACTGCCTGCCAATCTGCTCCTCTATATCTCTACTGCTACCGGGGGGCCTACAGAATACTCCTAGTAGAGTAACTGCTCCTTTCTTGTTCCTTAACTCCACCCATACAAACTCTAGAGATGATCCTTCTACAACATCCATCTTTTCCACAGCCGTAACAGTGTCCCTGACCAGTATCGCCACCCCTCCACCTCTTCTCCCCCCATCCCTATCCCTCTTAAAACACCGAAAACCAGGAATATTCAATATCCACTCCTCTCCTGACGTCAGCCACGTCTCAGTAATAGCCATGATATCATAGTCCCCCATACTTATCCAAGCCCTCAGTTCCCCCCTTATTCCTGACACTTCTTGCATTTAAGTAAACACACTTCAGTCCATCTACCTTACTACTTTTATAGCCTGTATTCTGCTTCTCCTTCCCCAAAGCCTCTCTACCTGTTTGATCTAACTTTTCCCCATTCCCTTCTTCCTCTGACCTACTCCTCCGGTTCCCTTCCCCCTCACAAACTAGTTTAAACCCTCCTGTACCCCCCTAGCAAATCTCGCCGCAAGGATATTGGCCCCCTTCTGGTTCGGGTGTAACCCGTCCTCTCTGTACAGGTCCCACCTTCCCGAGAAGAGTTAGAAGCTAAATTAAAAAGCAGGACCTGAAAGGTAGTAATTTAGGATTACTTCCTGTGCTACAGGAGGGAGGGATTTAGTTTGGTGTGTACTGGTTTTGGGGAAGGTGAGACCTGTACAAGTGGGACAGATTGCACCCGGGCAGGACCAGAACCATTGCCCCATGCGGGGGTGTTTGCTGGTGCTGGGTGGGAAAATTTAAAGTAGAACAGCAGGGGGATAGGAACAGAGCAGGGAGAATGAGGAGGAGGAAACAAGGGTAGAAACCAAAAGACAGGGAACTAAAAAAACAAGGGTGGAGGACAAGAGAGATCATGGGCAAGAGGCAAGCGTAATAATGCTAAGATGACGAAGGAAATTAAAGGAGCAAGCTTAGAGGCATTGTGTCTCAATGTGCAATGTATTCACAATAAGACTGATTTGTTTGATTTAGATTTAGGGAACTAAATGTAATGTTGACAGGAGACTCAGATGCTGGTATCTGGAGCAATATGAAAAGAAATGGAGGACCTCAGCAGGTCAGACAACATCTGTTGAGGGAAATGGATGGTTGAGGTTTTGCGTTAAGACCTTTCATCTGCACTGGAAAGAAGGAGGGGAGATAGCCGGTATAAAAAGCTGGAGGGAAGGATGGAGCAAGAGCCTGGCAGGTGAAAGATGGATCCAGGTGAGGGGGGATAGGCGGCTGAGGGCGGGAATGATGTCAGAAGCTGGGAACTGATTGGTGGAAGTGACAAAGGACTGAAGTGAGAAATCATCTTCAATGGTGAAGTGTCATCTTCAGCCCTTTGTCACCTCCTGGCTGCTGACATCACCCCCATGCTGACTGTCCCTAATTAGGTTTTCCAAATGCTCATAAATTCTATCCCTAAGAATCCTCTCCAATAGCTTCCTCACCACTGACGTGAGACTCACCGGTCTATGGTTTCCAGGATTATCCCTGTTTCCCTTCTTGAACAATGGAACAACATTCGCTACTTACCAGTCCTTCTGGATCTTGCCTGTGGCTAGAGAGGACACAAAGATCTTGGTCAAGGCCCCAGCAATCTCATCTCTTGCCTCTCTCAATAACCTGGGTATATCCCATCAGGCCCTGGGGACTTATCCAACTCAACATTCTTAAAAAGACCCAACATCTCAAAATGCCCTCGCATATTAACACGCTCCGCACTGATCTCCCTGTCCTCCACATCCTTCTCCTTGGTAAATATTGACTTGAAGTACTCACTTAGGACCTCACCCACATGCTCAGCCTCTACACACATGTTCTCTCCTTTATCCTCGTGTGGTCCTACCCTCTCTCTTGCTCGTTCTGTATGTATAGATTCTCTTTGATCCTACTTGCCAAGGGGTTTTCATGGCCCCTCCCAGCTCTTCTAATTCCCTCCTTGAGTTCTTTTCTAGCTTATTTATAATCCCCAAGGGATGTCTTGTTGCTCCTGTACAGGGCCTTGGTGAGACCGCAGCTTGAGCATTGTGTGCAGTTTTAGTCTCCTTATCTGAGGAAGGATGTTCCTACTACAGAGGGAGTGCAGTGAAGGTTCAACAGGATCACTCCTGGCTGGCAGGACTGATGTATGAAGAAAGATAGTGTCAATGAGGCCTATATTCACTAGAGGAGATCTCATGGGAACATAGAAACTTCCAATAGGACTGGACAGACTAGATGCTAGAAGATGTACCCACGGGCTGGGAGTCCAGACGCAGTCGCAGTCTAGGGATAAGGGGTAAGCCATGTGGAACTGATATGAGGGGAGATTTCTTCTGCCAGAGACTGGTGAAGCTGTGGAATTCACCACCACAGATGGAAGTTGAAGCTAGAACGATCCAGGAAAGAAAGCTGGAACAAGGACTGATGATATTGAATGGAGAAGCAGAGTTGATGGGCCAAATGGTCTCCTCTGCTCCTTTCTTTCTTGGGATCTGAAGAGAAAATCTTTTACCCAGAGGGTGTGTGGAACCTGGAACACACTGCCGAGGGGTGACAGAGAAGGAGACACTTAATTATGTAGACAAGTTCTTGAATCTCCAGTTGCTGCTGGATAGGACTGGTAAAGATTCAGCGGTCACCATGGACATGGTGGGCTGAAGGGCCTGTGTCTGTGCTGTGTGACTCTGGCGTGGGGAGCTTCCCCATGCCCCGTGGTGATACCTCTGGAGGTGGCAAGGCTGCTGGTGTGATTGTTTTGGAACATTTAATGTTTCCTTGGTGGGCCGGTTTTTTCTCACTTCCTGCCTGCTCAGTGCTGGTTCATGTGAGGTTTTGTGTAGCCACAGTGATCAGACTGACTCAGTGCGGGGCTTCTCTTCACATGGAGTCTGTCAGCAGCACGGTCCTGGCGTTGTTGGCGATGAGCACGATCCTCCAGCAGGACTCGGTACTGCAGGGTAAGTTCCTTGGTATTATCGAAGGACTAATGGACAGGACACAGGACCAGGTCACAGTTCCCAGCCACTCTAGAGGCTGTCCTCATGCTAGCTGACATCGAATTCAGATGCTCTTACTGAGGCCAAGACTGTTCTCGGAACAGCAGGAGGCCATTCAACCCCTCCACCAGTCTCCTCTATCCCCTTTTTCCAATGATGAATCCAACCTGGATTTTAAGGATTACTCCTGATGCCACATATGGTGCGTAGAGGAAGATAAAGCAGGTGAGTGTGTGGCAGGATGGATGGTTCAGCAGGGAGGGCTTTAGACTTGTGAGGATTGTAGCCTTGTCAGGAGCAAGAGGGACCTGTACGACCCGAATGGGTTTCACCTCAGCAGGACTGGGATCAATATCTTTACAGGGGTGGGGGAAGAGGGTTTGAACCAGCTTGGCTAAGGGTGAAACCTTTCAGGCAAAGCGGGAAGGGGAAGTTAGAAAAGTAGTGAGTGAAAGAAACAAAGTCAGCAATAAAGGAATTAAAGTACAGAAAAATGTAAAAGTAATAAATTGAAGACACTGTGTTTGAATGCTTGTGGAATTGAAGGTAATGAATTATCGGCACAGTAGAGGTGACTGAGTACGATTTGTTGGCACTGGTGAAATGTGGCTGCAGAGCTGGGAACTAAATGTTCCAGCGGTTTGACGTTTAGGAAGGGGAGGCAACAAGGTAAAGAGAGTGGGGTGGAAGACAGATCAGGGGTGAGAAGACAGATCGGGGTGAGAAGACAGATCGGGGGTGAGAGCAGTGCAGTGGTGAGAAAGCAGCTTGACGACAGAGCACAATGTAGAATCAGAATCTATTTGTGTCAAGCTAAGAAATAGCAAAGGACAGAAAACATTGTTAGGTATTATCTACAGGTCATCAACTTGTGGTTGTAATATTGGGCATGGCATGAAGCAGGAAATTAGAGCTGTGTGGAATGGGGCTAATGCAGTAATCAAGGGTTCACTCCACAAAAAGACTGGACAATTACGAGCAAAGATGGAAGGTGAATTCATGGTATACGAGATGCTTTTCTGGGTCAATGCATCCTGGAAGCAACAAGGGAAAAGACAACTTTGTGTCTCATTTTGTGAAATGAGGAAAGGTTGATTGATAATCTTGTTATTAACGGTCCTTTGAGGAAGAGTGACTATGATGTGATGGAACTTGACATTGAAGCTGACATACTTCAGTGCAAATCTAGGATCTTAAATTTCAGCAGAGGTAAATATGAGAGGAGGGTTGACTGTGATAGATTGGGAGAACACATTGAAAGGCACAGCAGTGAAAAGCATTTAAAGAACAAAGTATTTAAAAACAGCATTTAGCATTTTAAAATATAATACAAAGTTTGCAAAAAGATATATTTTAGACACCAAAACCCAATAGGAAAAATGATTCATCTGTGGTTGACAAGAGAAATTAATGTTAACTTAAAGGAAGAGGTTGTAAAGTTGCTTGAAATAGCAGTAGGCTCGAGGTTGGGAGCATCGTAGAACGCAGCAAGGGAGAATCAAGATATTGAGAAAGAAATGCAAGATAGAAACGAGTGACAACAGACCGACAAAAGCATAAACACAGATGGCAAGAACCTTCATAGATACGTAGAAGTGAAGACCAGTGAGGACAAACGTGTGTCCCTTACACCAGAGGGACGAGAATTCACAATGGAAAATAAGTAAATGGTAGCAGAATTAAACAAATACCTGGCGTTGGTGCTTGTGGATGAAGACACAAAAGAAACGTACTGGAGAATTAAGATATATTCAGGAGATGAGGAACTGAAGGGAATATGTACCTACTCAGATACTCGTAGAAGAGAAGTTGGTGAGTGTGAAAACTTATAAATCCTGAAGACTCAAAGTTCAATGTCTCAGGTGTGGCTTATCTTCCAAGGCTCTGTAGATTCTGGAATTGTTCCTGTGGATTAGAGGGCAGCAAATGTGACCCTGCTGTTTAAGAAAGGATGAAAAGAGAAAACAGGGAACTGCAGCCAAACATCCGTAGGAGAGAAAATGCTGGAATTTCTAAAGAAGCGTGTAATAACAGGACATCCTGAAAATAATGATACACCTGAGCAGAGTCAAAATGGATTTATGAAGGGAAATCACAAAGGGCTACAGATGCTGGAATCTGGATGAAAAACACTATGATGCTGGAGGAACTCAGCAGGCCGGGCAGCATCCATGGAGAAAGGCAGGCGGTCAACGTTTCAGGTCAGGACCCTTCTTCAGGACTGAAGATAGGAAAAGGGGAAGCCCAATATATAGGAGGGAAAAGCAGAACAGTGATAGGTGGACAAAAGAGGGGAGGTGGGGTGGGCACAGGGAGGTGATAGGTAGATGCAGGTAAGAGATAGTGATAGGCAGGTGTGGGGGAGGAGGGGAGAGCAGATCCACTGGGGGATGGGTCAAAGGTGAGGAGAAAGAGAAAAGAGAGAGAGAGGCTAGGAAAGGGAGGAAGAGAAGCATGGTGGGGTGGGGGGGGGTGAGGGGAGAGGTGTGGGGAAGGGGGGTGGGGATTACCTAAAGTGGGCGAATTCAATGTTCATGCCATTAGGCTGCAAGGTTCCAAGATGGAAAATGAGGTGCTGTTTGTGCTTGGAATTCTCCTGGCAGTGGAGGAGGCCGAGGACTGACATATCAGTGACAGTGTGGGAGGGGGAGTTGAAGTGACCGGCAAATGGGGAGATGCAGATCGTGGTTACGGACAGAGCGCAGGTGTTCTGTGAAACGGTCACCTAGTCCGCGTTTGGTCTCACCAATGTAGAGGAGGCCACACTTGGAGCACCGAATGCAGTAGATGATATTAAAGGAGGTGGAGTATTTGGATTGCTCTAAGGCTTTTGATAACATCCCCTACAGGAGGTTGGTTAAAAGTTGGAACACACAGAGTTAGGGATAATATACTGATACAGACTGAGAATTGGTTATTGGACAGAAAGCAAAGAGTGGAAATAAACTCCTCAGCTTGTCAGAGAGTGAGGAGTTGGCACCAAGAACCTCGGGCACAACTATCCACAATTTACATCAACTATTTGCCCTAGGAAACAAAATGTCATCTTTCCAGGATTGTTGGTGGTATAATCCCTCTAAACCTTTCGTGTCCACGTACCTGTCTAAATGCTTTTTAAATGTTGTAATTGTACCCTTCTACACCTTCCTCAGTCTGCCCTCTCTGTACCCTCTGTTTGAAATACTTGCCCCTTGGCTTCCCTTTAATTCTTTCCCCTTTCCCTTTAAACCTGCCCTCTAGTTTTAGACCCCCCTACTCTGGGGAAGAATTGTGACCGTCCACCTCACCTCTGCCCCTCCTGATTTTATAAACCTGCACAAGGTCACCCCTCAGCCTCCCTTGCTCCAAGAGTAACTGCCCAAGCCGGTCCAGTCTCCCTGAGTCCTTTAGTACTGGCAACATCCTTCTGAATCTTTAGTGCACCCTCTCCAGTTTAACGAGATCCTGCCTATAGTGTGGTGGCCAGAACTGTGCACAGTACTCCAAGTCCGGTCTCACCAATGTCTTGTACAGTTGTAACATGATGTCCCAACTCTTGTACTCAGTGCCCTAAATGATGAAGGCAAGAATGCCATAAATCATCTTTACCACCTTGTCTCCTTATGTCGCCACTTTCAGGGAACTGCATACTTGTACCCTGTGGTCTCTCTGTTCTACAACTCTCCCCAGGACCCTGCTATTCACTGTGCATGTCTTGTCCTGCTTTATTTTCTCAAAATGAATCAATTCACATTTGTCTGAGTTAAATTCCATCCGCCCCCCCCTTTGCCCACTTTCCCCAGTTGGTTCAGCTCCTGCTGTAACCTGAGACAATCTTCTTCATTGTCCACTTGCTAATCCTGTCACCCTACGCACTCATCCCATTTGCCATTCCTTGGCGCACTTCCCCAGTTCACCTGCATCATGTTGTAACCTCAGACAACCTTCCTCACTGTCTACCATGTCACCAGTTCTGGTGTCATCCATAAATTTACTAATCAATCAACAACATTCTCATCCAGATCATTAATACAGGTGGTGTATGAAAGGGGCCCAGCACCGACCCCTTTGGCCCACCACCGGTCACAGGCCTCCAATCTGAAAAACAACCCTCCACTCCCACCCTCTGACTCCGTACACCAACCAATCTTGTACCCAATTGGCTAGCTCCCCCTGGATCCCACATGTTCTAACCTTCAGGACCAACCTACTATGCAGAACCTCGTCAGAAGCCTTGCTAGAGTTCATGTGGTCAACATCTACCACCCAGTCCTCATCATTCCCCTTTGTCACCTCTTCCAAAAACTCCATCAAATTCATGAGACATGGTTTCCCACACACAAAGCCATGCTGACTATCCCTAATCACTCCTTGCTTTCCAAATGCAGATATATCCAGTCCCTCAGAATCCCCTCCAGTAAATTTCCCACCATTGATGTTAGGTTCACAAGCCTGTAGTTTCCTGGCTTGTCCTTGCAGCCCTTCTTAAATAAAGGCACAACATGAGCCGCCCTCCGGTCTTCCACTACCTCACCCATAGTTATCAGAAATCTCTGCCAGGGCCCCAGCAACTTCTTCCTTATTTGCCGGGAATCCACCTTTTGACAAGATCCTGCATTTTAGGCTCATCCAGAAGACTAAGGCACATGTTATCCATGGAGACATGGTAGATTGGATCCAAAATTGTCTTGGCCTCGAGAGAGAGGGGAGTGGTGGAAGGATGTTATTCTGACTGGAGGTCCGTGACCAGCGGTGTTCCACAGGCGTCAATGCTGGGACCTGTGCTGTCTGTGATAGGTATGAGTAATTTGCATAAGTATGTAGGTAGGCTGATTAGAAAGCTTGCAAAAATTGGCAGAGTTGTGGATAGTGATAAAGGTTGTCAAGCATTCAGCTGGATATAGACCAGCTGGAAATATGGGAAGAGAAATATGGCAGATGGAGTTTATTCCGAACAAGTGTGAGGTGTTGCACTTTGGGAGGTGAAATGTAAGTGGAAAGTGTAGAGTAAATGGCAGAACGCTTAGTGGCATTGATGTACAGAGGGATCTTGGGGTGTAAGTCCATAGTTCCCTAAAAGTGGCAACACAGGTAGTTAAGGTGGTGAAGAAGGTGTACGGTATACTTGCCTTCATTGGTCGGGGTGTTGAGTATAAACTTGGGAAATCAGGCTGTAGCTGTATAAAGTTTTAGTCAGGCCACGTTTAGAGTATTGTGTGCAGTTCTGATCACCACAATACAGGAAGGATGCAGAGGGTTTGGAGAGGGTGCAGAAGAGGTTCACTAGGATGTTGCCTGGATTAGAGAGTATTAGCTTTAAGTAGAGGTTGGACAAATGTGTTGTTTTCTCTGGAGTGTCGGAGGCTGAGGGGAGACCTGATAGAAGTTTATAAAATTATGCAAGGCACTGACAGAGTAGAAGGAGTCTTTCTCCTAGATTGGAAGTGTCAAATACTAGAGGCCATAGCTCCAAATAAGAGGGGAAAATTTAAAGCAGATGTGCGGGTCAAGTTTTTTTACAGAGGGACAGGTGGGTGCCTGGAACGCTCTGCCAGGGGCGGGGGTGGAGGCAGATACGATAGTGGTGTTTAAGGGGCATTTAGACAGACACATGAACAGGCAGGGAATGGAGGGATACGGAGCATGTGTAGGAAGCTGTGCAGTTTAAATTGGCCTCATGACATGGTGGGCCGAAGGGCCTGTTCCTCTGCTGTACTGTTCCATGTTATGTACCTCGTGACAGCCAACACTTTCCCTTTTATAATGTTGAGATGTGTGAAATAATTCACTCTGAACAGAACAGAAAAGGGAAGTCTGTATAAGATGGTGAGACATCAGGTGGTTTTGATGTTCAAAGGAACCTGGGTCTGCTCAGAACATCAAACAGTACAGCACAGGAACAGGCCCTTCGGCCCACCATGTTGTGCCCAACTAATTAAGCTAACGATGCCTAATTAAACCAATCCCTTCTGCCTGCACAATGTCCACGTCCCTCCATTCCCTACATATCAATGTGCCTATCTCGGAGCCTCTTAAACCCCTCGATCGTGTCTGCCTCCACCACCGCCCCAGGCAGTGCATTTCCAGGCACCCACAGCTCTCTGTGTAAAATCCTTGCCCACACATCTTCTTTGAACTTTCCCCTTCTTCCCTTAAATGTCTAGATACTGACCGTCTGCTCTATCCATGCCTGTCATAACTTTGTATCATTATCAGGTCTCCCCTCAGCCTCTGCCGCTCCAGAGAGAACAACCCAAGTTTGTCCAACCTCTCCTCATGGCACATGCCCTCTGTTCCAGGCAGCATCTTGGTAAACCTCTTCTGCACCCTCTCCAAAGCCTCCACATCCTTCCTATGATGGTATTGGTATTGGTTTATTATTGTCACTTGTACTAAGGTACAGTGAAAAACTTGTCTTGCAGACCGTTTGTACAGATCAATTCACTACAATTCAGTGCATTGAATTAGTACAGAGCATTGAGGTAGTAAAGGGTAAAAACAATAACAGAATACAGAGAAAAGTGTCACAGCTACTGGGAAATGTAGTGCAGGTAGACAATAAGGTGCAAGGTCATAACGAGGTAGATTGTGAGGTCAAGAGTCCATCTCATCGTATAAGGGAACCAGTCAATAGTCATGGTGGGGTAGAAGCTGTCCTTGAGCCTGGTGGTACGTGCCCTCAGGCTCCTGTATCTACTGCCTGATGGGAGAGGGGAGAAGAGAGAATGACCCGGGTGGGTGGGGTCTTTGACTATGCTGGCTGCTTCACCAAGACAGCGAGAGGTTATAGACAGAGTCTGTGGAGGGGAGGCTGGTTCTGTGATGTACTGAGCTGTGTCCACAACTCTCTGCAGTTTCTTGCGGTCACGGGCAGAGCAGTTGCTGTACCAAGCTGTGATACATCCAGATGGGATGCTTTCTATGGTGCATTGGTAAAAGTTGGTGAGGGTCAAAGGAGACATGCCAAATTTCTTTAGCCTCCTGAGGAAGTAGGTGAGCTTTCTTGGTCATGGCATCTACGTGGTAGCATTGAGTGCAATACTCCAGATGTGACCTAACCAAAGTTTTATAAAGCTGCAACATAACTTCCTGAATCTTGAACTCAATGGCTTGACCAATAAAGGCAAGTATGTCGTACTCCCTCTTTACCATCCTATCAACTTGTGTGGCCATTGAGGGTTGTATGCCTGTCACTGGGGCCAACGTATTGATGAAGCCAGCGATTCGGTAGACAAATGGAGTGTGATTAAAGGAATAAGTCTTATTGCAACTGTATAGAGCATTTGTGAGATCGCACCTGGAATATTGTGGATGGTTTGTTCTCCTTAACCAACAAAGGAGCTACTTGTGTTAGAGGAATGTAGCAGTGATTCACTGAACTGGTTCCAGGGATGAGAGGATTGCCGTGGGAGGAGAGATGAAGCAGACTGGGCCTGTGTTTAGAATAAAGGGCTCGACACTGTGGATGCAGGGAGGATGCTTGCCCTGACTGAGGTGACTGGGACCAGGTCAAAGGAGCACATGCAATAAGGGTGAAAGCTGGAAGGGGTGAGGTTATGAAGGTCATGGGACAGACAGTGGATGTGGGGGATGGTCTCTGAACTAACAGAGCTGGGTTCAGTTCCTGTAGAGCTGAATGCGGAACAGTCCTGGTTCAGTGTTGTCAGTGCAACAAGCAGCTCCATCTTACACTCACCGCACCGCACAGGCAGCTCAACACAAAATGGCAGGAGTGGCTGTGACACATCCGGTTGTATCTGTGAGACAGCATCAAAGGGGGGTCTGGGGGGTGGGGAGCAGTGAGGAGGGTCTGGGGGGTGGGGAGCAGTGAGGGGGGGTCTGGGGTGTGGGGAGAGCAGTGAGGGGGGTCTGGGGTGTGGGGAGCAGTGAGGGGGGGTCTGGGGGGTGGGGAGCAGTGAGAGGGGTCTGGGGGGTGGGGAGAGCAGTGAGAGGGGTCTGGGGGGTGGGGAGCAGTGAGGGGGGGTCTGGGGGGTGGGGAGCAGTGAGGGGGGGTCTGGGGGGTGGGGAGAGCAGTGAGAGGGGTCTGGGGGGTGGGGAACAGTGAGGGGGGTTCTGGGGTGTGGGGATCAGTGAGGGGGGATCTAGGGGGTGGGGAGCAGTGAGGGGGGATCTAGGGGGTGGGGAGCAGTGAGGGGGGTCTGGGGGTGGAGAGTAATGAAGCGGGTCTGGGGTGTGCAGTGAGGGGGGTGCTGGGGTGTGGGGAGCAGTGAGGGGGGGGTCTGGCTGTTCTCCGTCCTGTACCCCAGTACAGTAAGGCCGTTTGGCCCCTCCATCCTGTACCCCAGGGTAGTGAGACCGTTCAGCCCCTCTGTCCCGTACCCCAGAGTAGTGAGGCTGTTCGGCCCCTCCAGTCTCCTCCACTGAGATATCAGGAAGTTTTCTGGGGAAACTTTGTGGAGGAGGGGAATGGAGGGAACAGGGTGGCGGGAGGAGGGAGCTGGAAGGGCCAGCATGTAGTAGAGAGCTGAAGGGCCTGGTACTGAGCTGGTGCCTGTGGTGGGTGGTGACGTGACTGAGTCCCGCTCCTGCTCTCCGCTGGGCAGCTGCCCAAGCCAGTCCAGTGCCTGTGTGGCTGGTGGCCGTTCAATGCCTCCGCCTCCCCCCAGCTCCAGTCGTGCTGTGTAGGGGTGAGCGCTCCCCTTCCGCTCGCACACTGCATCGTGCCTGCACCGCTCACAGTTTGCTGATATCCTGATCTACAGATCGTGGGCGAGATACGGTCTGCACACCATGAGGTGCAGAGCTTCCCCAGGGGGAGCTGTCTGTGGGTTCTGCTCCCCCGCCCCAGAGCACAGACCCTGAGACACCAGCTCCCCTCCCCTCCTTCCTTCCAACCCCCTTTCCTCCCCGACCCAGTGCACCAGGCCCTGAAACTCCAGGTCCCCTCCAATCCCTTCACCACACCACACTTGGAACACCGGGTCCCCTCAGCTCCCCTCCCATCCTCCCCTCCAACCCTCCCTCTATGTGCCCTTCCCTCCCTTCACTCCTTTCCCTCCTTGAGCCACTCCCCTTGCCTCAGCAGGGTGGTGGGAGGGGCTGGCAGGCAGCTGTTGGGCTGAATGGCCTGCCATGTGCTGTAGCTAGGGCCCAGCTCAGTCTCTCACTGGGTCCAACAACAGGTGCTCAGTGAGCTTGCGGTTGGCGTCTGTCTCTGACGAATGCAGCAGAATATTCCCTCCCCCACCGCGCTTCTTTCGTCAGCTCTGATACCATCTCACGGTCTCTGAGCTGCGTGCGATTTCCGCCCTCACCCTCCTCCCTCGCCATCTCCCAGCCGCTCAGTGCTGTTTCCAGGCACACCGCCAATGGCAGCCCCACTCCAGGCCCGAGAGCTGAGCCCACCTCTGCTCCTCAGGGCTGCGGCTGGGGACCTCAACCACCCAACATCACTGAGATGGAGAGTGGAGTAGGAGAATCAGGTCATCGGGTCCGGGACCTGTGAGGTGCAAGTTGGCTGTGACTGATTGGAGAACCGGTTGATGGTGGATAGGTGATGCATTCATTCCTGTCAGGAAAGAGGTCTTAACTGTGGCCAGCAAAAGAAATTAGAGATTGAACCAAAGAGGACACATACAAAACCACAGGAAAAATAGTAGCAGACCTGAGGATTGAGAGCATTTTGGAATTCAGCAAAGGAGGACAAAAGGATTGACAAAGGGGGGAAGACGGAGAATGAGAGTAGACTTGCAGGGAACATAAAACCGGGAAAAGCTTCCATAACTCTGTGAAGAGAAGGGTAGTGAGAACAAATGTAGGTCACGTGCAGACAGAAACAGGGGACGTTACGTTTGCAAACTGAAGAACGACAGAATAAGTTACCGTAACTTTACAGAGGAGAACACCAGTGACCCCCCAGGTCTGTTGGAGAACGCTGGGTCCAGTGGGAGGGAGGTTCTAAAAGAAAGCAACACTAGCAAGGAAACTGTCCTGGAGAAGTTAATAGGTAGAGTTACAAATTCCAAAATTCTTTTGACTCTGGACCACTTCCTGCAGATCGGATCCTATTATTTAAAAAAGGCGGAAGAGTAAACAAAGGGAATTATAGACCAGTAAACCTAACATATTTGTGGGTAAAATGTTTAAATCTGTTATTAAGGATGCAGCAACTGAACTCTTGGAAAGTATTAGCGGGATAGGACAAAGTCAGCATGGGCATATGAAAGGGAAATCATGCTTAACAAACGTACTGGAGTTTTTTGAGGGTAGTGGTATTGTTTTTGAGGGTAGTGGTATTGTTTTTTTATTGTCACATGTACCAAGATACAGTGAAAAATGTTTGTTTATATGCTGTCCAGGGAGTTCATGACATACATAAGTACATCGAGGTAGTGAAAAGAGAACAGGATGCAGAATAGGGTGTAACCAGTACAATAGATACAGGAGATACCAGTGGATGTAAATTGGTAAATTAGTTTATTATTATCACATGTACCAAGGTCCAGTGAAAAACCGTTCATACAGATCAATTCAATACAACAGTGCATTGAGGTAGTACAAGGTAAAACAATAACAGAATGCAGAATATAGTGTTACAGTTACAGAGAAAGTGCAGCGCAGGGAGACAATAAGGTGCAAGGTCATAACGAGGTAGATTGTGAGGTCAAAAATCCATCTTATAGTACTAGGGGACTGTTCAATAGTCTTATAAGAGATAGAAGCTGTCCTTGAGCCTGGTAGTACGTGCTTTCAGGCTTTTGTATCTTCTGCCCAATAAGAGGGGGGAGAAGAGAGAATGTCTGGGGTAGGTGGGTCTTTGATTATGCTCGCTGCTTTACTGAGGCAGTGAGAAGTGTAGACAGAGTCCATGGAGGGGAGGCTGGTTTCCACGATGTGCTGAGCTGTGTCCACAACTCTCTGTGGTTTCTTGCGGTCCCGGGCAGAGCAGTTGCCGTACCAAGCCATGATGTATTCAGATAGGACGCTTTTTATGGTGCATTGATAAAAATTGGTGAGGGTCAAATGGGACATGCCAAATTTCTTTAGCCTCCTGAGGAAGTAGAGGCACTGGTGAGCTTTCTTGGCCGTGGCATCTACATGGTTGGACCAGGGCAAGCTATTGGTGATGTTCACTCCACACTCCCTGCCTCAGCACCATTGATGTAGGCAGGTGCATGTACACTGCCCCCTTTCCTGAAGTCAATGACCAGCTCTTTTGTTTTGCTGACATTGAGGGAAAGGTTGTTGTCATGACACTGTGTCACTAAGCTCTCGATCTCCTTCCTGTACTCTGACTCGTCGTTATTTGAGATACGGCCTAAGATGGTGGTATCATCTGCAAACTTGTAGATGGAGTTAGAGCAGAATCTGGCCACACAGTTGTGAGTGTATAGGGAGTAAAGGAGGAAGTTGAGAACGCAGCCTTGTGGGGCACCAGTGTTGAGGATAATCATGGCGGGGGTGTTGCTGCCAAACCTCACTGATTGCGGTCTGTTTGTTAGAAAGTCAAGGATCCAGTTGCAGAGGGAGATGTTGAGTCCCAGGTCTTGGAGTCTGGAGATGAGTTTGCTAGGAATTATTGTAGTGAGTGGATAAATGTTAGGTTACCCACTTTGGTTCAAAAAATAAAAAAGTGATAGATTGGGAAAGGACGAGGTGCAACAAGACCTGGGTGTCCTGGTACACCAGTCCCTGAAAGCAAGTGTTGAGGTGCAGTAGTAGTGATGAGGACAAATGGTATGTTGGCCTTCATTGCAAGAGGCTTTGAGTACAGGAATATGGATGCCTTGCTGCAGCTGTACAGGGCCTTGGTGAAACCCCATCTGGAATATAGAAGAATGAGAGGGAATCTCATAGAAATCTCAACACTTCTAACAGGACTGAACCAACGAGAGGAACAAGGAGAAGGTTCATGATGGCTGGAGGGTCCAGAACCAGTGGTCACAGATTCAGGACATTTAGAACTGAGATCAGGAGAAATTCCTTCACCCAGAGGGTGATGAATTTGTGCAATTGTCTACCACAGGAGGCCCTGAAGGCCCTCACTGGATATATTCAGGAAAGAAGTGGATATATTTGCAATGTATAGACAGTACAGCACAGTATGGACCCTTCGGCCCATGATGTTGTACTGACCTATATAAACCTACTCCACGATCAATCTAACCCTTCCCTCCTACACAGCCCATAACCCTCCATTTTTCTTATATCCATGTGCCTATCTAAATGTCCCTATTGTATCAGCCTCTACCACCACCCCCGGCAGTGTGTTCCAGGCACCCACCATTGTGTGTAAAAAACCTACCTCTGACATCTCCCCTGAACTTTCCTCCATTCACCTGAAATGGATCTCCTCTGGTATTGGCCATTGCAGCCCTGGGGAAAGGTGCTGGCTGTCCACTCTGTCTACGCCCGTCATAATCTTATACACCTCTATCAAGTCACCTCTCATCCTGCATCACTCCAAAGAGAAAAGCCCTAGCTCCCTCAACCTTTCCTCATAAGACATGCTCTCCAATCCAGGCAGCATCCTGGTAAATCTCCTCTGCGCCCTCTCTAAAGCTTCCACATCCTTCCTATAATGAGGTGACCAGAACTGAACACAATACTCCAAGTGTGGTCTAACCAGAGTTTTATAGAGCTGCAACATTACCTCGCGGCTCTTGAACTCAATCCCCTGACTAATGAAGGCCAACACACCATACGCCTTCTTAACAACCCTATAAACTTGCCCGGCAACTTTGCGGAATCTATGGACGGCAGCCTTCTACACTATCCACAACACCTCCAACCTTTGTGTCATCTGCAAACTTACTAACCCATCCCTCCACTTCCTCATCCAAGTCATTTATAAAAATCACAAAGAGCAGGGGTCCCAGAACAGATCCCTGCAGAACACCACTGGTCACTGACCTCCAGGCAGAATATGATCCATCTGCTACCATGCTCTGTCTTCTGTGGGCAAGCCAGTTCCAAATCCATGCAGCCAATTTTCCATGGATCCCATGACTTTCTGGATGAGCCTATCATGGGGAACCTTGTCAAACACTTTACTGAAGTCCATATGAACCACATCCACCGCTCTACCTTCATTAATTTGTTTGTCACCTCTTCGAAAAACTTAGTTAGGTTCATGAGGCACAACCTGCCCCTCACAAAGCCATGCTGACTATCCCTAATAAGACTATGCTTCTCCAAATGCTCGTAAATCCTGTCCCTAAGAATCCTCTCCAATAGTTTGCCCACCACTGATGTAAGACTCACTGGTCTATAATTCCCAGGATTATCCCCATTACCTTTCTTGAATAACAGAACAACATTTGCCATCCTCCAATCCTCTGGTACAAAAACAGGCCCTTCAGCCCAACTCACCCATGCTGACCAAAATGCCTATCCAAGCTAGTCCTATTTGGGTACATTTGGCCTATACCCTTCTAACCCTTTTTTAATCCATGTACCTGTCCAAACGTCTTTTAAACACTGTAATTGTACCTGCCTCTACATCTTCTTCTGGCTGCTTGTTCCATAGACCCACCACCCTATATGAAAAACTTGACCCTCAAGTTCCTTTTAAATCTTTCCCCTCTCACCTTAAACCAATGCCCTTTTATTTTAGACACTCCTGCCCTGGCTAAAGGACTGTGACCTTCCACCTTACTTATGCCCCTTGTGGTTTTATACACCCCCAAAGGTCACCGCTCAGCTTCCCACACTCCAGGGAAAAAAGACCTAGCCTATCCAGCCTCTCCTTAAAACTCAAGCCCTCCAGTCCCGGTAACATCTGAACTGAACACAATGCTCCAAGTGTGGCCTCACCAGTGCCCTGTACAACCGCACCATGACCTCCCAACTTCTATACTCAATGCCCTGACTGATAAAAGCCAGTGCGCCAAAAGCCTTCTTCACCACCCTGTCCACCTGTGACGCCACTTTCAGGGAACCATGTATCTGAACTCCAAGGTCCCTCTGTTCTACAACACTCCTCAGGACCCTACTGTTCACTGTGAATGTCCTACCTTGACTTTCCAAAATGCAGCACCTCACACTTATCTGAATTAAACTCCATTTGCCATTCCTCAGCCCACTTACTCAGCTGATCAAGATCCCCCTGTAATTTTTGATAACCTTCTTCATTGTCCACTATACCAGCTATTTTAGTGTCATCTGCAAACTTACTAACCATGCCTTGTACATTCTTATCCAAACCATTGATCTAGATGACAAAAAACAATGGGCCCAGCACCAACCCCTGGGGAACACCACTAGTCACGGGTCTCCAGTCTGAGAAACAGCCTTCCACCGTCACCCTCTGCTTCCCACCATTAAGCCAATTGTATATCCAATTAGCCGGCTCTCCCTGGATCCCATGCGATCTAACTTTCCAGAGCAGCCTACTGTGTGGAACCTTATCAAAGGCCTTACTGAAATCCAGATAGACCATGTCTACTGCCCTGCCCTCAACGACCTTCTTGGTCACATCATCAAATTCGTAAGACATGATCTCCCACGCAAAATGCCGTGCTGACTATCCCTAATCAAACCGTCTTTCCAGATGTACGTACATTTTATCCCTCAGAACCCTCTCCAGTAACTTACCTCCCACAGATGTTAAACTTACTGGTCTATCGTTCCCAGGTTTTTCTTTGTCGCCCTTCTTAAATAAAGGCACAACATTCGCTACCCTCCAGTCTCCCGGCACCTCACCTGTGGCTAACGATGATGCACATATCTCAACTAGAACTCCTGTAATTCCTTCCCTAGCCTCCCAGAGTGTTCTTGGATATACCTGGTCAGGCCCTGGAGATCTGACCACCTTCATACATTTTAACATGTCCAGTACCCCTTCTACCGTAATGTGGACAATTCCCAAGACATCCCCACTTACTTTCCCTTGTTCTGAAGTCTTCATGTCTTTCTCCACAGTAAAAACAGAGGAGAAATATTCATTATGGACCTTGTCCACCTCCTGCAACTCCACACAGAGATGTCCCCTTTGGTCTTTGAGGGGCCCTATTTTCCCTCTAGTTACTTCTTTTCCCTCAATATGGTTATAAGATCTCTAATAATAATCAGATTATTATTCAAATGGTGACAGATTATTATTTAAGTAGTGAAAGATTGCAGCCTGCTGTTGTGCAGAGGGTCTTGGGAGGGCTTGTGCATGAATGGCAAAAGGTTGGTTTGCAGGTGCAACAGGTTATCAAGAAGGCAAATGGAACGTTGGCCTTCATTGCTGGAGGGATTGAATTTAGAGCAAGGAGGTTATGCTGCAACTGATAGGGTGCTGGTGAGGCTGCACCTGGAGTACTGCGTGCAGTTCTGGTCTCCTTACTTGAGGAAGGATATACTGGCTTTGGAGGCAGTGCAGAGGAGGTTCACCAGGTTGACTCCAGAGATGAGGGGGTTAGCCTATGAGGAAAGATTGAGTCGCCTGGGACTGTACTCATTGGAATTCAGAAGAATGAGAGGGGATCTTATAGAAACATAAAATTATGAAAGGGATAAATAAGATAGAGGCAGGAAGGTTGTTTCCGCTGGTAGGTGAGACTAGAATCAGGGGACATAGCCTCAAGATTCAGGAGAATAGATTTAGGATGGAGATGGGGAGAAACTGCTTTTCCCAGAGAGTAGTGAATCTGTGGAATTCTCTGCGCAGGGAAGCAGTGGAGGCTCCCTCATTAAATATATTTAAGATAGATTTTTGCATAGCAGGGGAATTAAGGGTTATGGGGAAAAAGCAGGAAGGTAGAGCTGAGTCCACGGCCAGATCAGCCATGATCTTATTGAACGGCGGAGCAGGCTCGACGGGCCAGATGGCCTACACCTTTTCCTATTTCTTATGTTCTTTGGGTTCTTCCTAATCTTCACTGCCAAAGCTATCTTATGCCTCCTGATTTCCTCCTGATTTCCTTCGTGAGTACACTCCTGCTCCTCCAGGAATTCACAATCCAGCTGCCTGTACCTGACCCATGCCTCTTTTTTCCTGGACAGAGCCTCAATATCCCTCATCATCCAGGGTTCCCTACTCCTGCCACTCTAACAGGAAGATGCAGACCTTGAGCTCTCACTATCTCACTTTTCAAAGCCTTCCACTTGCTGGAGGTTCCTTTGCCAGCAAGCAGCCTTCTCAATCAACATCTGCATTTCCTGTCTCATACCGTCAAAATTTACCTTGCCCCAAGGTACAGTTGCAACATGACATCCTAACTCCTGAATTCAGTGCCCTGACCAATGAAGGCAAGTGTGTCAAACACCTTCTTCTTCACCCTGTCTATCGGTGTCGTCACTTTCAGGGAACCATGTACCTGTATCCCCAGGTTCTCGATTTCCTTGCCACCTTTCCCAGATGATCTAGATCCTGTTATAATCTTAAACAATCCCCTTCACCATCCATTGTGATGCAGGATATGGTGAGGTTCTGAATGATTTAGTAGGTTGTGGTATCTGTGGGTTTGAAGAGCTAGCGGATTACAGTTCTCTTAGATCTGATATTGTGTAATGAGTAGATCAGCAGTGGCAGACATTTCAGGGAGTATTTCATAACCCTCAGCAAGGTATATTCCTGTGAGAAATGGAGGCACAGTGAGAAAGGTGGACCATCTGTGATTAGCTAAGGAAGGTAAGGATGTGAACAGATTGTAAGGAAATGAAACAATGTCCTGACGATTAGTGGTTGGCCAGAGAACGGGAAATTTTGAGAAACCGGAAACAGATGACTGAATTTATAATCTTTATAAGAGGGGGAAGTTAGAAAATGTGAGTAATTTAGCAGATCGTATACAGGGTATATAAAAAGGAAGAAGTAACCAAAGTTAACACTGGTCCCTTAGAGGAAGATACTGGGGAATTAAGAATGGGAAATAGAGAAGTGGTAGAGAGTCTAAATAATTATTTTGGATTGACTTTCATGACAGAAAACAGTAAAAACATCCCAATAACAAGAGATACTCAAAGGGTGAAAAGGAGGGTAGAACTTAAAACAACTTCTATCATTAGAAAACGTGTACTGGGTAAGTCCCTGCACCTGATGGCAACATCTGGGTGTCGAAGGAAGTGACTGTAGAGACAGTGGTGCCTTGGTTATAATCCAGCCAACACCGCCAGGAATCTGCAGGGGTCCCAGAGGATTGGAAAACCACAAATATAGGAGATAGCAGTAAACTGTAGACTAGACAGCTGAACCTCTTGTCATTGGGAAAATGCTGGAATCCATTAACAAGGAGATTCTGAAAATCATTAGACAATCAAACAGAGTCACCATGGTTTTATGAGAGGGAAATCATGTTTGACAAATTTTCTGGAGTTCTCTGTGGGTGTAAAGGGCACGACCCACATCGTGAGTTGATGTATTTGGGTTTCCAGAAGGCATTCGATAAAGTGTCACATCAAAGGTTAGTGCACATAGCATGAAGGCACACTGGTTTGTTGGTGATATACAGCATGGATAGGGAGTGGCTAACTAAGTGTACTGTAGCCAAATCTGTTGACGATTCAGGGACAGTGTGTTAGCAAGGACGCTCAGAGTCTGCAGAGGGATCTAGAGGTATTAGGTGAGTGGACAGGAATTTGGCAGATAGAGTAAAGTGCAGGAACATGTGATGTTATCCACTTTGGAAGGAAGATTTGTAAAAGCAATTGAGTTGAATGGAGACCACAGAATGTTGTGGCACAAAGGGATCCGTGGATCCTGGGCATGAAACACAAAATGTCAGCTTGCACGTACAGCAAGTAATTAGGAAGGTTCGTGGAATGTGGCCTTTATTTCAAGGGATACAGAGCATAAAATGGGGAAGTCTTGATACCACTTTACAGGGCAGAGCTGAGACTGTACCTGGGGAAACCTCGAACAGATTTGGTCTCCATGTTTAAGGAAGTAGATGCTTGCATTGGAGGCTGTGCAGAGAAGGGTCACTGGGTTGATTCCTGGGATGAAAGGGGATGACATATGGAGAGAGGTTGGGCTGAAACTCGTGGGAGTTTAGAGAATGAGAAGTGATCTTATTGAAACCTAATACTCTATGGGATTGACAGGGTGGATGCTGAGAGGGTGTTTCCCCTTACACGGGTATCAAGAACTTGAAGGCAAAGTGGGTGGGTCATTGGGTGACAGTTCTGGGGATCTGGTGGATCACGGGGTGATGGGATGGGGGATCTGGTGGGTCGTGGGGTGATGGGACAGGGGTCTGGTGGGTCGTGGGGTGATGGGACGGGGGTCTGGTGAATCGTGGGCTGATGGGATTGGGGATCTGGTAGGTTGTTGGGTGACGGTTCTGGGGGATCTGGTGGGTCGTGGGGTGACGGGACGGGGATCTGGTGGGTCGTGGGGTGTGACACAGCTTTGGGATGTGGTGGATTGTGGGAAGGAGGGAGTCATACAGCAGGGAAATGGACCATTTGGTCCAACGTCCATGCTGACCAAGTCGTCTATCTGAGCTAATCCCATTTGCCTGAGTTTGGCCCATAGCCCTCCTATACATGTACCTGTCTCAGTGTCTTTTAAACGTTGTAGTTGTACCCTGTCTCTGGCAACTGGTTCTGTACACCCACCACCCTCTGTGGGAAAAGGTTGCCCCTCAGGTTCCTTCTAAATCTTTCCCCTCTCACCTTCAGTCTATAATTTTAATGTTTTCTCCCCCCCCCACCCCTTTCTGGAGAAAAGACTGTGACCATCCACCTTATCCATGCCCTACGTAATTTTATATACCTGTAAGGTCATCGCTCAACTTCCTACGCTCCAGGGATAAAGTCCCAGCCTCTCCTTATAACTCAAGGCCTCCAGACCTGGTAACATGTTGTGAATCTTTTCTGCACCGTTTCCATGATGTCCTTCCTACAGCAGGCGGCCAGGACGGCACACAACACTCCAAGTGCAGTCTCACCAACGACCTGTACAGTTGCCACATGGCGTCCCAACTCCTGTACTCAGTGCCCTGACCGGTGAAGGCCAGGGTGCCAAATGCCTTCTTCACCACCCTGTCTACCTGTGTCACCACTTTCAGGGAACCATGTACCTGTACCCCTGGGTCTCTCTGTTCTCCAGGGCCCTATATTTTGCTGTCTAAGTCCTGTCCTGTTTTAACCTACTGAAATGCAACACCTTACATTTGTCAGAGTTAAATTCCCTCTGCCTTGGCCCACTTCCCCAGTTCACCTGGACCCTGTTGTAACCTTAGACAACCTTCCTCACTGCCCACTACACCACCAATGCTGGTGTCATCTACAAACTTACTAACCATGTCAATAACATTCTCATCCAAATATTAATATACCGTACATGACAAACAACAGGGGGCCCAGCATCGATCCTTGTGGTACATCACTGGTCACAGGTCTCCAATCTGAATAACAACCTTCCCCTACCACCCCCTGTCTCCTTCCACTATCGATTGTGTATCTAATTGACGAGCTCACTCTGGGTCCCACGTGATCTAACCTTTCAGACCAGCCTACCGTGCCGGACCTTGTCAAAGGCCTTGCTAAGGTCCATGTTGACAATGTCCACCTCCCTGCCCACTTCAATCTTCCTGGTCACCATTTCAAAAAAACTTGTGAGCCATGGTTTCCCACGCACAAAGCCATACTGACAATCCCTAATCACTCCTTGCTTTCCAAATGCAGGTAGATCCTGTCTCTCAGAATCCCTCCCGTAGATTTCCCAGCACTGATGTTACACTCAGCAGCCTGCAGTTACCTGCCTTGTCCCTGATGTGCAGAGGGGGAGGATCTGGTGGATTGTGGGAAGCATCGAGGGCTGAGGGACCGAGCAGAACTGCCCTGTGCTGCCAGTCGTTGCATGTCTGGGCAGCAATTGTGGTCTCAACGCTGACCAGGGTGTCTGGGTGTGTCGAGGGTGTGTCTGGGTGTGTGTGTGTGGTTGTGAGTGAGTGGATATCTGAGGTGTGTGTGTGAAAGCTGTTGTAGTGAGAGCGAGTGTCTGTGCTGTGGGTGTGAGAGAGAAGAGCGGGTGTCTGGTGTGTGGGTGTACTAGAGGGTGTGAGTGTGCTGGAGGTTTGGTGCGAGGGTGTGTGTGAGTACACACCTGTGGGTGCGTATGGTTGTGCTTTGCCCCTCTTGCCTGCCCACGCGTGAGCACGGACCCTGGTCTCTGAACTAACGGAGCTGGGTTCAGTTCCTGTAGAGCTGAATGCGGAACAGTCCTGGTTCAGTGTTGTCAGTGCAACAAGCAGCTCCATCTTACACTCACCGCACCGCACAGGCAGCTCAGCACAAAATGGCAGGAGTGGCTGTGACACATCCGGTTGTGTCTGTGAGACAGCATCAAAGGGGGGTCTGGGGGGTGGGGAGAGCAGTGAGGGGGGTCTGGGGTGTGGGGAGCAGTGAGGGGGGTCTGTGGTGTGGGGAGCAGTGAGGGGGGTCTGAGGGGTGGGGGAGGATGTGTGGATGGGGGAGAGGTTGTGAGGGTGGGGGAGGATGTGTGGGTGGGGGGGAGGTTGTGAGGGTGGGGAAGGATGTGTGGGTGGGGGAGCGGTTGTGAGGGTGGGGGAGGATGTGTGGGTGGGGGGGAGGTTGTGAGGGTGGGGGAGGATGTGTGGGTGGGGGGGAGGTTGTGAGGGTGGGGGAGGATGTGTGGGTGGGGCTGGTACCGTCCCCCGGGGGGTGGGGCAGCAGCCGGACTGAACCCTCTCCCCCAACATCAGCAACAATGCCCGAGTCCCAGTGGGGTCCACAGCCCCTCCATCCTGTACACCAGGGCAGTGAGGCTGTTCAGCTCCTCCAGTCTCCTCCACTGAGATATCAGGAAGTTTTCTGGGGAAACTGTGTGGAGGAGGGGAATGGAGGGAACAGGGTGGCGGGAGGAGGGAGCTGGAAGGGCCAGCATGTAGTAGAGAGCTGAAGGGCCTGGTACTGAGCTGGTGCCTGTGGTGGGTGGTGACGTGACTTGAATCCCGCTCCTGCTCTCCGCTGCGCAGCTGCCCAAGCCAGTCCAGTGTCCGTCTGCCCGTGTGGCTGGTGGCCGTTCAATGCCTCCGCCTCCCCCCAGCTCCAGTCGTGCTGTGTAGGGGTGAGCGCTCCCCTTCCGCTCGCACACTGCATCGTGCCTGCACCGCTCACAGTTTGCTGATATCCTGATCTACAGATCGTGGGCGAGATACGGTCTGCACACCATGAGGTGCAGAGCTTCCCCAGGGGGAGCTGTCTGTGGTTCTGCTCCCCCGCCCCAGAGCACAGACCCTGAGACACCAGCTCCCCTCCCCTCCTTCCTTCCAACCCCCTTTCCTCCCCGCCCCAGTGCACCAGGCCCTGAAACTCCAGGTCCCCTCCAATCCCTTCACCACACCACACTTGGAACACCAGATCCCCTCAGCTCCCCTCCCATCCTCCCCTCCAACCCTCCCTCTATGTGCCCTTCCCTCCCTTCACTCCTCTCCCTCCTTGAGCCACTCCCCTTGCCTCAGCAGGGTGGTGGGAGGGGCTGGCAGGCAGCTGTTGGGCTGAATGGCCTGCCCTGTGCTGTAGATAGGGCCCAGCTCAGTCTCTCACTGGGTCCAACAACAGGTGCTCAGTGAGCTTGCGGTTGGCGTCTGTCTCTGACGAATGCAGCAGAATATTCCCTCCCCCACCGCGCTTCTTTCGTCAGCTCTGATACCATCTCACGGTCTCTGAGCTGCGTGCGATTTCCGCCCTCACCCTCCTCCCTCGCCATCTCCCAGCCGCTCAGTGCTGTTTCCAGGCACACCGCCAATGGCAGCCCCACTCCAGGCCCGAGAGCTGAGCCCACCTCTGCTCCTCAGGGCTGTGGCTCAGGGAGCCCACTCCACAATCCCCTGTGCCTCAACAGGCCAAGTTGGTGGCCTGAGTGATCCGGTCGGTTGGGATCTCAGGAAGGGTCAGAGGTCTTGTGGCTGCTAGGCTGCAAGACACAATTATTCTCAACACTGGTGCCCCACAAGGCTGTGTCCTCAGCCCGCTACTCTACTCCCTATACACTCATGACTGTGTGGCCAGATTCTGCTCTAACTCCATCTACAAGTTTGCAGATGATACCACCATTGTAGGCCGTATCTCAAACAGCGATGAGTCGGAGTACAGGAAGGAGATAGAGAGCTTAGTGACATGGTGTCATGACGACAACCTTTCCCTAAATGTCAGCAAAACAAAAGAGCTGGTCGTTGACGTCAGGAAAGGGGGCAGAGTACATGCACCTGTCTACATCAACGGTGCTGAGGTCGAGAGGGTTGAGAGCTTCAAGTTCCTAGGAGTGAACATCACCAATAACCTGTCCTTGTCCAACCATGTAGATGCTACAGCCAAGAAAGCTCACCAGCGCCTCTACTTCCTCAGGAGGCTAAAAATATTTGGCATATCCTTGGTGACATTCACCAATTTTTATAGATGCACCATAGAAAGCATCCTATCTGGATGTATCACGGCTTGGTACGGCAACTGCTCTGCCTGGGACTGCAAGAAACTGCAGAGAGTTGTGGACACAGCCGAGGCAGACTTCTTACACTGTCTACACCTGTCTACACTTCTTATTGCCTCAGTAAAGTAATCAAAGACACCCCCCCACCCCAAACATTCTCTCTTCTCCCCCCTCCCATCAGGCAGAATATACAAAAGCCTGAAAGCACGTACCACCAGGCTCAAGGACAGCCTCCATCCCACGGTTATCAGTCTATTGAACTGACCTCTTATATGATAAGATGGACTCTTGACCTCACAATCCAGCTCGTCACAGCCTTGCACCTTACTGTCTGCCTGCACTGCACTTTCCCTGTAGCTGTCACACTATATTCCACATTCTGTTGCTTTTCGCTTGCACTACCTCAATGTACTGATGGGATGAAATGATCCATATGGATGTCATGCAAAACTCTTCCTCGCTGCAAATGACAGTAATAAACCAAGTTCCCAATTTATTTTTTTTTTAATCGAAGAAATATCAGTCCAGTTTTTTTTCTTTGAAGTTTTTGGTTTGCTTTTGTTTAATATTTTACTTTTTTTTTGATTTGGGCGTTTTCTCTTCATATAATTAAATTTCTTTCAATTATTTTGTTTCCCATCACGCTCACTTAGCAAGAGCGCGGGAGGTGCAGATCACATATTTTACTCCTTGTGGGTATAAATACTAACTGTTATTATTGTTACCCCGACCTCCTCGCACCGTGTGTAGAATCACTAACCTTAGAACCACAGAACCATAGAACAGCACAGCACAATACAGGCCCTTCAGCCCACCATGTTGTGCTGACCTTCAAACCTCACCTAAGACTATCTAACCCCTTCCTCCCACATATCCCTCTATCTTAAATTCCTCCGTTATGTACATCAATTTGAATTAATTTGAAATTCAATAAAAAGATTGAAAAAGGAAGGGGAGCCAGTGGAAGCAGGTACAACACCTCTTATTTAGGCGGCACATGACCAGGCAGGGGATAGAGGGATACAGACCGTGTGCAGGCAGATGGCATTAGTCAGGGACGGCACAGACATAGTGGGCCGAACGGCCTGCTCCTGTACTGCACTGTTTTGTGTTCTATGTTCTGCCAGAGTAGCCTGGGTGAGTAACTGTAGTGTACTTGTGGAAAGTACGCGCGCCACGGTCGGTACGCGCGGCAGGGATGGTAAGCACTGCAGGGATGGTACGCGCCACAGGGTCAGTACACGCAGCAGGGACGGTACACACGGCAGGGACAGTACACGCGGCAGGGACGGTACACACGGCAGGGACGGTACACGCGGCAAGGACGATACGCGCGGCAGGGTCGGTACGCGCGGCAGGGTCGGTACACACGGCAGGGACGGTACACACGGCAGGGACGGTACGCGCGGCAGGGTCGGTACGCGCGGCAGGGACGGTACACACGGCAGGGACAGTACGCGCAGCAGGGATGGTATGCGCGGCAGGATCAGTACACACGGCAGGGTCGGTACACGCAGCAGCCTCTGTGTGCTGGTGATGGAGGGAACGAGTGTTTAAGGTGGTGAATGGCGTGAGGCGAGTGGACTGCTTTTCCTGGGTGGTGTCGACCTCTTGAAGGTGTGTGTAACTTCCACCCCGCCCCTCTCTCCTTCTGATCTACCCAGATTCTCTCACCCCCTCCTTTATCCAACCCTTCTCCCCCCTCCCCAATACGCAGTTTTGTTCCCCTCTCCCACCTGGTTCCATCCTGCCCATCATCATTTATAAATCAAAGTATTGAGTATAGGAGTTGGAATGTTTTGGTGAGGTTGTATAAGTCATTGGTGAGACCAAATTCAGAATATTATGTGCAGTTCTGGTCGCCGAACTACAGGAAGGATGTCAGTAAGATTGAAAGAGTGCAGAGGAGGTTTACTAGAATGTTGCTGGGTCTTCAGGAGTTGAGTTACAGGGAAAGATTGAGCACGTTAGGACTTTATTCCTTGGAGCGGAGAAGAATGAGGGGAGATATGATAGAGGTTTATAAAATGATGAGGGGCATAGACAGGGTTAATGCAGGTAGGCTCTTTCCACCTAGATTAGGAGAGATAAGTACGAGAGGACATGGCTTTGGGGTGAAAGGGGAAAGGTTTAGTGGGAATATTAGAGGGAACTTCTTCACTCAAAGAGTGGTGGGAGTGTGGAATGGGCTGCCATCTGATGTGGTAAATGCAGGCTTGCTCTTAACTTTTAAGAGTAAATTGGATAGATACATGGACGAGAGAGGTCTGGAGGGGTATGGGCTGGGGGCAGGTAAATGGGACTAGCAGAATAATGTTTCAGCACAGACTAGAAGGGCCGAATGGCCTGTTTTCTGTGCTGTAGTTTTTCTATGGTTTCTAAGTAATTTCACATCACCTTCTGCCAGAAATTCGAGAGAGTCAGGGAGCAGAGGTGCATGTAGTGGCCATAAGGAGAAGGTGCTGGGGAAGCCAAAAGGCCCAAAGGTGGGTAAATCACCTGGACCAGATGGACTACCCCCCCAGGGTTCTGAAAGAGGGAGCTGAAGAGATTGGGGAGGCATTAGTAGTGATCTTTCAAGAACCACTGGTGTCAGGGAGGGTCTCAGAGGACTGGAAAATTGCAAATCTGACACCCAGTTTAAGAAGGGAGGGAGGCCAAATAAAGGAATTTATAGGTTGGTTAGCCTGACCTCAGCGGTTGGTAAGAGTCCATTATTAAGGATGGAATTTCAGAGTACTTGGAAGCACATGATGAAACAGGAGAAAGTCAGCATGGTTTCTTGCCTGACAAATCTGTTAGAATTCTTTGAGGAGGTAACCTGCAGGTTAGACAAAGGAGAATAGGTGGATGTCATTTACTGGGATGTTCAGAAGGCCTTTGACAAGATGCTGCACACGAGGCTGCTAAACAAGTTAAGAACCTATCATGTCCTAGCATGGATAGAAGATTGGCTGACTGGCAGAAACGAGAGAGTGGAGATAAAGGGGTTCTTTTCAGGATGGCTGTTGGTGACTAGTCGAGTTCCACAGGGGTCAGTATTTACAACTTGTCACTTTATACATTAATGATCTGGATGAAGGAACTGATGGCATTGTGGCAAAGTTTGCAGATGATAACAAGACAGGTGGAGGGACAGGTAGTGTTGCAGAGGCAGGGAGTCTGCAGAAGGACTGGGACAGGTTGGAAGAGCGGGCAAAGTGACAGATGGAATACAGCGTAGGGAAGTGTGGGGTTATGCACTGATAGGAAGAATAAAGGTGTAGACTATTTTCTAAATTCAGGAATCAGAGGTGCAAAGGGACTGGGGAGTCCCAGTGCAGGATTCCCTCAAGGTTCACTTGCAGGTTGAGTTGGCAGTAAGGAAGGCAAATGCAATGTTAGCATTTATTTGGAGAGAACTTGAATATAAAAGTAAGGATTTACTGCTGAGGCTTTATAAGTCGTTGGTCAGACTGCACTTGGAATATTGTGAGCAGTTTTGGGCTCCGTATCTAGGGAAGGATGTGCTGGCATTGGAGATGGTCCAGAGGAGGTTTACAAGAATGATTCCATGAATGAAAGGGTTAACACATGAGGAGCGTTGGACATCTCTGGGCCTGTACTCACTCGTTCAGAAGGATGAGGGGAGATCTCAGTGAAACCTGCCAGATACCGAAAGGCCTGGATAGAGTGGACGTGGAGAGGATGTTTCCATCAGTGAGAGAGTCTAGGACCAGAGGGCACAGCCTCAGAATAAAGGGACGTCCCTTTAGAACTGAGATGAGGAAGAGTTTCTTCAGCCAGAGGGCGGTGAATCTGTGGAATTCATTGCCACAGACGGCTGTGGAGGCCACGTCACTGGGTGTATTTAAAGCAGAGGTTGATGGGTTCTCAATTGGTAAGGGGGTTAAAGGTTACGGGGAGAAGGTGGGAGAATGGGGTTGAAACAATCAGCCATGAGTGAATGGAGCAGACTCAATGGGCTGAATGGCCTAATTCTGCTCCTATATTTTATGGTCTCATGATCCTCACATCAGATTCCAGCATCTGCTGGTTCTTGTGTCTTCACTGATAACCTTCCAGCCTCTATCTCTACCTCCATCTTGCCCCTTTTCCCCTCCACATACCCCCATTATTCCGTTCCCTATCTGTCTCTACCTACCACCCTCAGGCCTCTTCTCCCAACGACATCCCTCCCCACTGGCTCCATCTGCCCATCATCCCCCACCTGACCCGATTCCACCTATCACCTGGCAGCTCCCGCCTCCCCCCTCTTCACACTGGCCATCTCCCCTCTACACTCTCAGTCCTGGTGCAGGGTGATGAACTGCAACGTTGACTATCTCCTTCCCTCCACAGATGCTGCCTGGCCCACAGTTCCTCCAGCTGCTTTTTTTTGCTATATTGAGGGATCTGATGAGGTGTCTGAATAATCTGGTGGATTAAAGGATCTGATTTGTTCTTAAGGATCTGATGAGACTGAGGCATCTAGTGGATGGAGGGACCTGATGGGATTGAGGAGACTGAGGGACCTGATGGATCTAGCGATCTAATGGGACCAAGGGATCTGTTGGGACTGATCTGGAGGGATCTGTTGGGACCAAGTGATCTGTTGGGACTGATCTGGAGGGACCTGTACTAACTTAATGTAACTGCACTGTGTAATGAATTGACCTGTACGATCGGTATGCAAGACAAGTTTTTCACTGTACCTCGGTACAAGTGACAATAATAAGCCAATACCAATTGAAAGAATTTAAAAAACATTATTTTCCTTTCTGGATCTTTGCACATTGCAATGTTTATTGCCCATGCCCACTTGCCCTGGAGAAGGTGAAGGGGGGGGGGGGGGGGAGGTGGTTAGCTACCTTCTTGAACCGCTGCAGTCCTTCTGATGAAGGTGATCCCACAGTGCTGTTGGGGAGGGAGTTGCAGGATTTAGAACCAGTGATGAAGGCAGAACAATATACCCCTGAGTCAGGATGGTGAGAAACCTGGAGGGGAACCTGTGGGTGGTGGTCAGAGGTCCCTGGTGTTGCCGTGGATTGTGCATCCGGACATTGGGTCTTGCTCCCAGCTGGAGCAGTGCAGGGATGTTCACCTGCTCAAAGATACCTCTTCAGAGAAAGGCTGGAACTTCCTGAAACCATCCCAGCTCGCTGCCATAATCCGGCATCAACGTCGTTGGAAGCTGCTCAGCGGACAGACACTCCTGATGTCAAACTATAATGAGCTTCATGTTGGGATTATTGGAACACTCGGGATATCCCCAGAACTCTTACACACTCAGGGATAGTTCTTACACCATCACAAAGAATTCCCAAGGGTTTTGCACATGCACACACTTGCCGTAGGTGTTACACACTGACAGGGCTTTCCCTCTCTCTCACTGTGCTGGTTCTCACTCCTCTTGCTTCCTGCAGGTGTTGCAGGTGATCACTGTGAGCCAGATCCGCTCCTGAACCTGAAAGCAGAACCCCTGGGAACCTTCTTCCGTCAGGACAACTCCTTCAACATCATCTGCAAATCTGGATTCCTGCCCATTAACTTCTCTGGTCTTAAGAGAGTCAAATGTATCAACGGACGCTGGTACGACAGTCAGCAAGCAACCGTCAGACTGCAGGACTTGCAGTGTCAGAGTGAGTGCCACAGTGGTGCAGCGGGTAAAGCTCCAGAGACCTTAGTTCAACCTGACCTCCAGCACTGTCTGCGTGGAGTTTGCACGTTCTCCCTGTGACCGCGTGAGTTTCCCCCGGGTGCTCCGATTTCCTCCCACGTCCGAAAGACGTGCGGGTCAGTGGGTTAATGGCGTATGAGATCAGATAATGGCCCTGAGTGGGTGGATGTGGGATCAGACTGTGCACCTCGGTAGGAGTGGGATTAGACTGTGCACCTCAGTGAGTGTGGGATCAGACTGTGCACAGTGGGTGGGAGTGGGATCAGACTGTGCACCTCGGTGAGTGTGGGATCACAATGAGCCTCAGTGAGTGGAATGGGTTTGGAACGTGCCCCGTGGTCGGAATTGGATCAGGTTGTGACTCTCAGTGGGTGGAGTGGGATTGGACTGTGCCCTACAGAGCACGTGGCATCGAACCATGCCCTGGAATCAGGCTGGACCTTGCCTGAAGATCTGACTGTGATTCCTGGTGTTTATGGGATTGGACTGTGCCCCAGGACTGGGCCAGACGTTGTCCTGGGATTGGACCGTGCCTCACGGTGTTTATGGGGTCGGACCATGCCCTCGGCTCATTGTGTGAACCTTGCCTTTCACAGCACCGCCGACATTCACCAAGATGAGTGTTTCTGCCTCCGCGAACAGCATCACCCTGCAGGGTAGCTTCAGCCATTGTCCCAGGACCACCAGTGATGCTCCCAAACTCAACGTCCAGCTCGACTGCACCTGGTCTCAGAGTTACTATCCACGCTGTAAATCTAGCAAGCCCAGCACCAGCGAAGTCTGGCCCCTCTGTAGCTTGAATCTGTATAACTTGACCTGCAAAAATCTTCGGCCCTACGCCGAGTACTGCATCCAACTCGCCATCATTTACTCTGCTCCCAGCTCACCTTCCGGATTTGGTTCTCCGTACTTAGGCCATGGAAGCATACGTGATACCAAAATCATGCGAAATTTCTTGGTCCCAGTTCACACACCCTTGGTAAACACCCGCCAAGCAGGTGAGGAGGGTGATTAAAGCTGCATCAGGATGCCTCCAGCCGTGAACCAGGCGGCTCAGGCACTGGGATTGCTGCATGTGCCAACAGTTCTCCAGCAACTGTGTGTGCCCAGGGCTGGGGAGAGGGAGAGGGCATGGGCTGTGGGACAGGAAGGAAGCTGCCATTGGGCATTGCTGGAGCAGAGGAGGAGGGCTGAAGGCAGAGTGAGAGTGAGGTGAATCATCAGAGTGACGCAACTGGCTGAGATGGTCCTCCAATTCGTTCTCGAAGTGCAGGCACCGTTAGCAAGGCCAAAATCTATTGCCTATCCCTAATTGCCCTTGAGAAGATGGATCAACTTCAAGAGGGGTTTTTAAAGCAGTACGTAGTGTCCTACTAGGATAATGGCTGTACTCAACCTTGCCTCAGGGAATGAGGACGAGCAAGTGGTGAAGGTGTCTGTCGAGGAACCCTTTGGGCACAGTGACCATTGTTCAGTAAGATGGAGACACAAGAGACTGAGATGCTGGAATCTGGGGCAAAAAATGAGCTGCTGGAGGAACTCAGCAGGTCAGGCAGCGTCCATGGAGGGACAGTTGATGTTTTGATTTCAGAATCTTCATCAGTTCAGTAAGATCCAAAGTAGTAATGGAAAAAGATCAGGTTAGTCCTAGAGTTAATGTCTTAAATTGGGGGGAGGCTGATTTCAACAAAGGCAGGATCTGGCAAGTGTAGATTGGGAGCAGCCACTCAAGGGAAAAACAACATCTGATAAGTGAGAGATGTTTAAGTAAGAGTTCAGAGTCAGCAGGTCCCTTCAAGGGTAAGAAGTAAAAATAGTAAGATTAGGGAACCTTGGTTAACAAAGGTTTAATCAGAAACAAGAAGGAAACATACGTCAACTATAGACAATTGGTTTGTAGTGAGGCCCTAGAGGGGATGTAGGAGAGAACTTAAGAAAGAAATTAAGAGAGGAAAAAGAGGACACCAAATGGCCCTGGCTCGCAGGATTAAGAAGAATTCCAAAACAAGAGGGTAGTTTGGACTCCTTGGACTCTGTCTTTATCTCTCGTTGTCTTGGTGTAGCAGCCAACATAATCAAAGACCCCACCCACCCGGGACATTCTCTCTTCTCTCCTCTTCCATCGGGTAGAAGATACAGGAGCCTGAGGGCACGTACCACCAGACTTAAGGACAGCTTCTACCCCACTGTGATAAGACTATTGAACGGTTCCCTTATACAATGAGATGGACTCTGACCTCACGATCTACCTTGTTGTGACCTTGCACCTTATTGCACTGCACTTTCTCTGTAGCTGTGACACTTTACTCTGTACTGTTATTGTTTTTACTTGTACTACATCAATGCACTTTGTACTAACCCAATGTAACTGCACTGTGCAATGAATTGACCTGTACGATCGGTTTGTAAGACAAGTTTTTCACTGGACCTCGGTACAAGTGACAATAATAAACCAATCCCAATACCAATAGTTCAGGAAAGAGTAGGTGCCCTCAGAGACCAAAAAGGAAGTCTTAGTGTGGAGCCAGGGGACATGAGCAAGGAGCTCAGTGAATACTTCTCATCAGTGTTCACCAAGGAGAAGGACATAGAGGATGGAGTGTTGGGGTGGGATCTGCTGTTATTGATTGGTAAAGGGTTTAAGGGTTACGGGGATAAAGCAGCAGAATGGGGTTGAAAAAAAATCAGCCATGATTGAATGGCAGAGCAGACTCAATGGGCCGAATAGCCTAATTCTGCTGCATCTTATGCTCTAATCGTCTCATTCTGGAACATGTCTGTTTCAGGGAGGAGGAAGTATTAGAGATATCAGCAAACATTAGGGTGGATAAATCCCCAGGGCCTGATGGGATCTACCCCAGGATGCTAAGGGAAGGAAGGGAGGAGATTACTGTCTCTTAGTTAGCCTAGGGTAAAGTACGTGGAGACTGGAGGATAACTAATGCTGCTCCCATATTCAAGAAGGGCAGTAGGCATAAGCCAGGAAACTACAGGCTTGTGAGCCTCACATCAACAGCAGGAAATTACTGGAAAAAAATTCTAGGGACAGAATTTATGTTCAGTTGGAAAGGCAGGGACTGATTAGGGAGTCAACGTGATCTTGAGCAGGGAAATCCTGTCAGTGAATTTTTTGAGAGGTAACTAAGAAAAGTGATGAAGGCAGGGCAGGAGACATAGTTTATATGGACTTCAACAAGGCTGTTGTCCTGCATCATAGGCTGATTCAGAAGGTTAGGGCATTGGAGGAGGGCTTCTCTGACAAGAAGTCTGTAACCAGTGGTGTACCGCTGGGATCAGTGCTGGGACCTTTGTTGTTTGTCATATATATACATTGGTACTGGTATTGGTTTATTATTGTCACTTGTACCAAGGTACAGTGAAAAACTTGTCTTACAAACCGATCGTACAGGTCAATTCATTACACAGTGCAGTTACATTGAGTTAGTACAGAGTGCATTGATGTAGTACAGGTAAAAACAATAACAGTACAGAGTAAAGTGTCACAGCTACAGAGAAAGTGCAGTGCAATAAGGTGCAAGGTCACAACAAGGTAGATCGTGAGGTCAGAGTCCATCTCATTGTATAAGGGAACCGTTCAATAGTCTTATCACAGTGGGGTAGAAGCTGTCCTTAAGTCTGGTGGTACGTGCCCTCAGGCTCCTGTATCTTCTACCCGATGGAAGAGGAGAGAAGAGAGAATGTCCCGGGTGGGTGGGGTCTTTGATTATGCTGGCTGCTACACCAAGACAGCGAGAGGTAAAAACAGAGTCCAAGGAGGGGAGGCTGGTGTCCATGATGCGCTGGGCTGTGTCTACAACTCTCTGCCGTTTCTTGCGGTCCTGGGCAGAGCAGTTGCCGTACCAAGCCATGATACATCCAGATAGGATGCTTTCTAAAAGTTGGTGAGAGTCAAAGAGGACAAACCAAATTTCTTCAGCCTCCTGAGGAAGTAGAGGCGCTGGTGAGCTTTCTTGGCCATGGCATCTACGTGATTTGACCAGGACAGGCTGTTGGTGATGTTCACTCCTAGGAACTTGAAGCTCTCAACCCTCTCAGCCTCAGCACCATTGATGTAGACAGGTGCATGTGCACTGCCCCCTTTCCTGGTCAATGACCAGCTCTTTTGTTTTGCTGACATTGAGGGAAAGGTTGTTGTCATGACACCATTCCACTAAGCTCTCTATCTCCTTCCTGTGCTCCGACTCATCGCTGTTAAGGATACAGCCTACAACAGTGGTATCATCTGCAAACTTGTAGATGGAGTTAGAGCAGAATCTGGCCACACAGTCGTGAGTGTATAGGGAGTAGAGTAGAGGGCTGAGGACACAGCCTTGTGGGGCACCAGTGTTGAGGATAATCGTGCTGGAGGTATTGCTGCCGATCCTCACTGATTGTGGTCTGTTGGTTAGAAAGTCAAGGATCCAGTTACAGAGGGAGGTGTTGAGTCCTAGGTCTCGGAGTTTGGTGACAAGCTTGCTTGGGATTATTGTACTGAAGGCAGAGCTGTAGTCAATAAACAACAGTCTAACGTAGGTTAGACTACGTTAGTCTGACAGCAGTGTTGATGGAGTGATTAGTAAGTCTGCTGACAACACAAAAACTCATGGAATAGTAGATACCACAGAAGGTTGTCTAAGGACACATAGGGACATAGAACATTTGGAAAGTTGGGCAGAGCAGTAGCAGGTGAAATTAATCCAGACTAGTGTGAGCTAATGCACTTTGGGACATCGATTATTAACAGACTTATATAGTAAACAGTCGGGACCTCAGGAGAGTTGATGTACAGAGAGACCTTGAGGTGCAAGTTCATAGTTCTTCGAAAGTGGCGATACAGATGCATCGGGTGGTGAAGAAGGCATTTGATATACTTAGCTTCATAGGCTGAAGCATTGAGTATAAGAGTTGGAACGTCACGTTGCAGCTGTACAAAACATTGGCCACACTTGGGGTATTGTGAACAGTTCTGACCGACACACTACAGGAACGATGTGGTAGCAATAGAGAGCATGCAGAAGAGATTCCCCAGAGTGTTGCCTGGAATGGAGGGTTTTACTTACCAGGAGAGATTGGACAGGCTGGCTTTATTCTCACTGAAACCTGTAGAGGTTTATAAAACTATGAGGGGGATAGATAGCCTGACATAGAGGGACATAGAACATTTAGAGAGTTGGGCAGAGCAGTAGCAGGTGAAATTAATCCAGACTAGTGTGAGCTAATGCACTTTGGGACATCGATTATTAACAGACTTATATAGGGACCTCAGGAGAGTTTTTTTTCCAAAAGTGGGACAGTCTAAAACAAGTTTTAGTCTAAAACAGTTTTAAGGTGAGAGGGGAAAGATTTAAAGGGGACCCAAGAGGAAGTGTTCCACATGGAAGGTGGTAGTGCCCGGAACGAGCTGCCAGAGGAGGTGGTGGGAACTGGTACGATTACAATGTTTAAACCACATTTGGACAGGTACTCAGATAGAAAAGGAGTAGAGGGATATGGGCCTAATGGGGGCAAATGGGATAAACAGAGATAGGCATCAGAGTCAGCATGGATGAGTTGGGCCAAAGGGCCTGTTTCTTTGCTGTACAGCTGTGATTCTATATATTTCCAAGTTTGGTTGACTTTTCTGAAGAGGTGACCAAGGAGGTAGATGAGGGGACTGTGGTGATGTTGTCTACATGGACTTCAGCAAGGTCCTTGACAAGGTGCTGCATCATCAGCTATTCCCGAAAGTCGGATCATATGGGATCCAAGGTGAGCAAGCCAACTGGATGCAAGATTTGGCTTTGATGGCAGGAGACTGTAGTGGAGGGTTGTTTATCAGACCAGAGGCCTGTGAGCAGCAGTGTGCCACAGGGATCGGTACGGGGTCTGCCCGTGTGCCACAGGGATCGGTACGGGGTCTGCTATTGAGGGTCATTTATATTAACAACCTGGATGAGAATGTAGGTGGCAGCGTTTGTACGTTTGCAGATGACAGTAAAATTGTGGTCTAGTGGACAGTGACGAAGGGTATCTAAGATCACAACAGGATCTTGGTCAACTGGGCCAGCTGCTGAGGAATGGCAGATGGAGTTTAATTCAGATAAATGTAATGTGTTGCATTTTAGTAAGACAAGCCAGGGCAGGATGTACGCAATAAATAGTAGGGCCCTGGGGAGTGTTGGAGGACAGAGAGACTTCAGGTGCAGCTACAAAGTTCCTTGGAAGTGGTAACACAGGTAGACAACATGGTGAAAAAGGCACATTTGACCTCATTGATCAGAATACTGAGTGCAGGGGATGGGACACCATGTTACAGCAGGATAAGATGTTGGTGAGGCCACATATGGAGGACTGCATGCAGTTCTGGTCGCCCTGCTATAGGAAGGTGTCATTAAACTGAAGAGGGTGCAGAAAGGGTTTATGAGGCGGTTACCGGGACTGGAGGGCTTGGGTTATAAGGAGAGACTGGAGAAGCCAGAACATTTCTCCCTGGAGCAAAGGAGGCTGAGGGGTGACCGTATAGAGGTTTATAAAATCATGAGGGGCAGAGATAAGGTGAATGGCCAACCCAGGGGAGTCTACAACCAGAGGGCACAGGTTTAAAGTGAGAGGGGAAAGACTTAAAAGGGACCTGAGGGGCAACTGTTTCATGCAGAGGGTGGTGAGTGTGTGGGACGAGCTGCCAGAGGGAGTGGGTGAGGCAGGTACAGTTCTGACATTTAAAAGACATTTGGACAGTTACTCGGATAGGAAAGGTTTAGGTGGACCAAATGCAGGCAAATGGGACGCACTCAGGTAGGCACGTTGGTCAGCACGGAGGAGTGGGCCGACGGGCCTGTTTCTGTTCTCTATGACTCTACAAGTCAGGACAGTGAGTGGGTGGTGGTATCCCCCTACACCTGCTGCCCTTGGTCTCAGAGGTATAGGTGGCGGGTTTGGGAGGTGCTGTCAGAATTGCCTGCATACACTTTGTGGATGGTACACACTGCGGTCATAGTGTGCAGTGGGGGAGGTGGGTGGGATCACCCCGGGGCTGGGTCCAGCTGCAGGCAAGCCAGTCAGCAGTGGCGGTGGGGTCTGTGGTGGTCTGGTGATGTGCCAGAGTTGAGATGGAGCCTGACCACTGGCAGTGCTGGCTGTCGTGTGAACTCATCTCCTTACCTCTTTACTGTTTCTCTGATCCCAGTGCCAATTAAACCCCGGTTGCTGGTCCTGGACATGGACAAGCGGAAAATTAAGTGGGAGTTACAGGATCAATGCAGCGGCCCAGTTCATGGGTATCAGGTGCGTCTAGACCTCTTCTACAGCAGAAGATCATCCCTCTGTCTATATGGCATGGTAGCGTAGCGGTTAGTGTAACGCTTTACAACACCAGTGACCCGGGTTCAATTCCTGCCGCTGTCTGTAAGGAGTTTGTACGTTCTCCCCGTGTCTGCGTGGGTTTCCTCTGGGTGCTCCGGTTTCCTCCCACATTCCAAAGACATACGGGTTAGGAAGTTGTGGGCGTGCTTTGTTGGCGCCAGAATCGTGGCGACACTTGCGGGCTGCCCCCAGAACACTGCGCAAAAGATGCATTTCACTGTGTGTTTCGATGTACATGTGACTAATAAAGAAATCTTATGTTACCTTGTCTGTCTCCCCCTCCATCTGCCTACCTCCCCCCTCTGTCTGCCTCCAGCTACCTCCCCTTGTCCCTCCCTGGTCTCTCCACCCTATATCCCTCCATCTCCAACCCATGCCTTTCCCCCATCCTCTCTCTGCTCCCTGTCTATCCTTGTCTCACCCCCTCTGTCCTGTCTTCCCCTCTGCTTATCAGTCCTCTCTGTACCCCCGTCCCCCCCCTTACCCTGCTCTGTACCTCTCGTCCCCCATCTGCCACCTCTCTTTCCCCCTTCCTCCATCCCCGTCTGTTTCCACCTCCCCTCGGTCCAGTCAAAGTCTACAGCTGATAGCCCTGGTGTTCTCCTTTTCTCCCTGCAGTTGACCATTGTTGGATCAAGATCCTACAACTCCTCGTTCTATTTTGAAGAAGTGTTGACTTTGAATGCCAGTACATTGTCAGTAGAAGATTATAACTTTGAATGTGCTACGACCTACAACATCACTCTGCAAGCTCGCAACTTGGCGGGCCTTGGTGAAAAATATGAGTCAACAAGGCATTCTTCTGCTAAAGGTCAGTCTGTGCATTTGGCCACTGAACCCAGAACACTCACGGTTCATTGTATCAGCACCTCCAGCAGGGACTGGTAGCCCTGAGGCAGCCACAGTTAGAGTCATACAGCATGGAAGCAGGCCCCTGGCACACTGAATGACTGACAAGCATCAGTCACCCATCTACATTTACCCCAAATTCCCATCAATTCCGCTCTCCTCCTCCCCACAACCTCTACACAAACACATAATTCGGCTGCTCACATCTACACTAGGGGCAGATTAACCTGTCAAACTGCATGGATTTGGGATGTGGAAGGAAACCCATGCGGTCACAGGGAGAACGTGCAGACTCCACACAGACAGCACTGGAGGTCAGATTCGAACCAGGGTCTCTGGAGTTGTGAGATAGCTGCACTACCTGCTGCATGACTGAACTGCCCTGTGAATGCCGTTAGTGTGATTTTGTATGGAGTGTGGGGCTCACAGTGATGTCAGAGGAGTCGCTGAGACTTGAAAGGGGGTGAGGGAAATGGGGCAAGTGTGTGGAATGACTTCAGTTGACAACAAGCAGTACTTCACCCGGTGATAATAAACCTGATTCAGTTTCGCTTCCAGCACCCCTGGTTAAACTGAAGTGAATTGACATCAGTGGTTGGAATCATACCTCACACGAAGGAAGATGGTGTGGTTTTAGAGTCGTACAACGCAGAAACAGGCCCTTCGGCCCACCACATCCATGCTGACCATTTTTGCCCATTTGTCCACATCAGGACCGTAATCAGGACCCAATCAGGATCATAATAACCGTAATCAGGACTGTAATCACCGTAAGGACCATAATCACTGTAATAACCGTAAGGACTGTAATAACTGTAATCAGGACCGTAAACAGGACCAAATCCCATTTGCCCACATCAGGACCATATCCTTCTCTGCCTTGTCTCTTCAAGTGTCTGTCTAAACATAGTAAAAGTTTCTAATTCCACCACTTCCTCTGGCAGCAAGTTCCAGATATCAATCACACTCTCTGTAAAAATCCTACCCCTCAGATCTCCCCTAAAACAGGAGGTTTGCTGGTGCTACTTGGGAGAATTTAAACTAGTTCATCAGGGGGATGGGGACCAGAGCATCAGGTCAGAAAGTGGAGGGATTGAGAGGAAGGTAGATGTCAGGACCAGTAAGTCTGTAAGGAAGGACAGGCAGGAGCAAGGTAATAGACACAATGGGACTGACAGGGTGAAGTGTGTGTATTTTAATGCAAGGAGTATTAAGGATGAGGGTGATGAACTCAGAGCACGGAACAGTACACGGAACAACGATGTTGTGGCCACTACAAAAACTTGGTTGAGGGAGGGACAGGACTGAATGTTCCAGGGTTTCGATGTTTTAGAAAAGATAGAGAGGGAGGTAAAAGTGGGTTGGGGGGAGTTGCACGACTAATCAGGGACAACATCACAGCTGTATTCCATGGGGACTGAGCCCTCCGTTATCTGCCATATGAGTAGAACTCAAAAATTAGAAAGGTGCAATCACTCTGATGGGATTATACTTCAGACCCCTGAATAGCCACCGGGACATTGAGGAACAGATAGGTAGGCAGATTAGGGAAAGGTGTAAAACCAACAGGGTTGTTGTCTTGAGTGACTTCAACTTCCTCCTAAGTGCAAGAGGTTTAGACGGGTCAGAATTTATTTGGTGCATCCAGGAGGGTTTCTTAAATCAGTATGTAGATGATCCAACAAGAGGAGGGGCCGTACTGGACCTGGTGTTGGGTAACGAGCCTGGCCTGGTGACTGACCTTTCAGTGGGAGAACAGTCGGGGAACAGTGACCACAACTCCTTAAGTTTTAAAATGGCTATCGATAAGGATTATATATTGACCTTGCGGAAGAGTATTAAATTGGAACAGGGAAAATTACAGGAGCATTGGGCAGGAGCTCGGGACGGTTAATTGGGAACAGCTGTTTTTGGGCAAGTCCACATCGGACATGTGGAGGGTGGTTAAAGACCGACTGCACAGAGTGCAGGACAGGGATGTTCCAGTAAGAAGGAAGGCAAGGTAAGGGAACCTTGAACTTCAAGAGAGGTGGTGAATTTAGTCAAGAAGGAAAAGGAAGCGCGTGCAAGGTCTAGGAAGCTAAAATCAAATGGAGCCCTTGAGGATTATAAAGAAGCTAGAAAAGAACACAAGAAGGGAGTTAGGAGAGCAAGGAGGGGTCATTGAAAACTCCCTGGCAAGTAAGATTGAAGAGAATCCCAAGGCGTTCTACACATACATCAAGAGCAAGACGATAACTAGGGAGAGCGTAGGACCACTCAAGGATAAAGGAGGGAACATGTGCTTGGAGGCAGAGGATGTGAGTGAGTTGCTAAATGAGTACTTTGCATCAGTATTTACCAAAGAGAAGGATGTGAAGGACAGGGAGATCAGTGCGGAGCGTGCTAATATGCTAGTGCATTTTGAAGTAAAGAAAGAGGTGGTGTTGGGTCTCTTAAAGAGCATTAAGGTGGATGTCCCCAGGGCCTGATGGGATATACCCCAGGTTATTGAGAGAGGCAAGAGATGAGATTGCTGGGGCCTTGACCAATATCTTCATGTCCTCTCCAGCCACAGGTGAGGTCCCGGAGGACTGGCAAGTAGCTAATGTTGTTCTGTTATTCAAGAAGGGAAACAGGGATAATCCTGGTAACTATAGACCAGTGAGTCTTACGTCAGTGGTGGGGAAGTTACTGGAGAGGATTCTTAAGGATAGGATTTAAGAGCATTTGGAAAAGTGTGGCCTAATTAGGGACAGTCAGCATGACTTTGTGCAGGGCAAGTCATGTCTTACTAACTTGATTGAGTTTTTCAAAGAGTTGATGAAGGTTATTGATGAAGGTAGGGTTGTCTACATGGATTTCAGTAAGGCATTTGATAAGATCCCACATGGGAGGCTCATCCAGAAGATTAAGATGCATGAGAACCACAGTGAATTGGCCATTTGGAATCAGAATTGGCTTGCCCGTAGAAGACAGAGGGTAGCGGTTGATGGGTCTTATTCTGGCTGGGGGTCTGTGACCAGTGGTGTTCCTCAGGGATCCGTACTGGGACCTCTGCTGTTTGTGATGTATATAAACGACCTGGATGAAAATGTAGATGGGTGGATTAGTAAGTTCACAGATGATACAAAGATCGGAGGTGTTGTGGATAGTGTAGAAGTTGCCAAAGGATACAGCGGGATATAGATAAGCTGCAAATATCACGGAAAAATGGCAGATGGAGTTCAACCCGGCCAAATGTGAAGTGTTGTACTTTGGGAGATCAAAGGTACAGGGACAGTTCATTGTTAATGGCAGGACCCTTAACAGTGTTGATGAGCAGAGGGAACTTGGGGTCCAGGTCCATAGCTCCCTGAAAGTAACTGAAAAAGTTGATAGGGTGGTACGGCATGCTTTCCTTTATTAGTCGAGGCACTGAGTTCAAGAGTCAGGAAGTTATGTTGCAGATTTATAAAACTCTGGTCAGGCTGCATCTGGAGTATTGCATTAAATTCTGGTTGTCCCATTATAGGAAGGATGTGGAGGCTTTGGAGAGGGTGCAGAAGAGGTTCACCAGGATGCTGCCTGGATTAGAGGGCATGTGCTACGAGGAGGGGTTGGACAAACATGTTTTGTTCTCTCTGGAGCAGTGGAGGCTGAGGGGAGATCTGATAGAGGTTTATAAGATTATGAGAGATGTAGATAAAGTTCAAAGGAGATGTGTGGGACAGGTTTTTTACACAGAGAGTGGTAGGTGACTGGATTGTGCTGCCAGGTGTGGTGGTGAAGGCAGATATGATAAAGGCCTTTAAGAGGCTCTTATATGGGCACATGAATGTTTCACAGAACACCTGCACTCCGTCCGTAACCACGACCTGCATCTCCCCGTGCAGTCACTTCAGCTCCCCCTCCCACACTATCACTGATATGTCAGTCCTCGGCCTCCTCCACTGCCGGGAGAATTCCAAGCACAAAATGGAGGAACAGCACCTCATTCTCCCACTTTAGGTAATCCCCACCCCCCTTCCCCACCCCCCCTTCCCCACACCCCCCCCCACCCCCCACCATGCTTCTTCTCTGCTTCCCATTTACTGTATAAATCCTACCCCAATATGCATCACTTGCACTAAATTCCATCTGCCAGTGCTCCACCCAACCTTCCAGCCGATCCATGTCCTGCTGTGGCCTTAGACAACGTGCTTCACTATCCACCACACCATCATCTTTTGTGTCATCTGCAAACTTACTAATTGTTCCTCCTACATTCATGTCCAAGTAATTAACATATGGCACAAACAACAACAATCCCTGTGGAGCACCATGGTCACAGAAACACCTTTCACCACTGAAGTGGGATGTTCACTGATGATTGTGCACTGTTCAATTCCATTCACAACTCCTCAGGAACTGAAGCAATCCATGCATGCAGCAAGGCATTAGAAACAAAATGGTGGCAATCATGTTGCTGCGGGTCTACTCTAGTCCTCCAAACAGTCATCAAGAGCAGATATGTGGACAGTGAGTAACTTTTCCTCACAGCAAAAGTGTCTACGACCATGGAGCCAAAGACAATAGGAGCAGGAGTTGACCACCAGGCCCCTCAAGCCTGCCCCACCATTCACAGTGATCGTGGCTGATCTGTGCTGGCCTCAGCTGCTCTTCTGTGCCTGTTCCCCATTACCCTCAATTCCTCGATCTTTCAAATAGACAATCTCTACTTTAATTATATCGAATGATCCAGCTTCCTCCACCTTAGGGGCAGAGAATTCCAGAGATTCACCACCTTCTGAGGGAAGAAATTTCTATACACCTCAGTTTTAAATGACCTTCCCCTTGTTTTGTAGCTATGTCCCTTGTTCGAGGCTCTACCGCAAGTGAAAACATCTCAACATCTACCCTGTCAAGTCCCATTAGGATCTTATATTTTTGAATAAGGTCACCCCTCATTCTTCTAAACTCCAATAACAACCCAAACTGTCTAGCCTCTCTTTATAGGTTAACCTCGTCCCAGGAATTAGCCTGGTGAATCTCCTTCGGACGGCTCTGATGTTACTATATCCTTTTTTAGGTATAGGGACCGAAAGTGTATACAGTATTCCAGGTGTGGCCTCACCAACACCCTGTACAACAGCAACAAAACCTCCCTGTTCTTAAACTCCAAACTCTTTGCAGGAAAAGCCAACTCCTGTCAGACCTGCCTGCTAACCTGTAGTGATTCATGCACTAGGACACCTGGATCCCTCCTGGATCCCTCTCACCTTCACTCACTTTCAGTCTCTCTCCATTTAGGTAAGAATCTGCCCTTTGATTCCTCTTATCAAAATACATGACCTCAACTTCCCCACGTTAAACATTAGGGCATTCCCCTAGATTATATGGGTGGCAAGAGAACAGAGAGTTGGTGAGGATGTGAGAGGGAAAATGGGTTTGGAGTAGATAGACTCAGGTGTGAAGAAACAGAGTGATTTCAGAGGGCATGTCCACCGATTCCTGAAAGCAGCGGAACATGGATAGAACTTAGAACTAAAAGGGGATGATCACTTTGATTGTACAAAAGGCTCCCCAGTATTCAGTGGGAATTAGTCATATACAGTATGTTAATGATTTGGATGCGAGTTTAGTTGCCATGATTAGTGAGTTTGTGGATGGCACCAAATTTGGTATAGAGGACAGTGAAGAAGGTTGTCTAAGGTTACAACTGGATCTGGATCAACCAGATAGGCCAAAGTGGCCAAGGAACGGTAGATGGAATTTAACTTGGACAAATGCAAAGTGTTGCATTTTGAGAAGTTAAACCAGGGCTGGACTTGCACATTGGCAGGGCCCTGGGGGGTGTTGTAGAACATAGAACATAGTTCCCTAAAAGTGGTGACATACATGGGTAGGTGGGGCAGTAAAGAAGGCATTTGGCACACTTGCCTTTGTCATTCAGGGCACTGAGTACAGGAGTTGGGATGCCGTGTGACAACTGTGCAGGATGTTGGTGAGGCCACACTTGGCGTATTGTGTGTAGTTCTGGAGGGATGTGGGCCAAATACAGACAAATGGGACCAGCTCAGGTAGGCACGTTAGTGGGCAGGGAGAGGTTGGGCTGAAGGGTCTGTTTCTCTGCTTTCACTCTATGACTCTAAACGTTTCCTATCCATGTATCTGTGCGTGTCCTTTAAAGGTTGTAACTGTACCTGCCTTTACCACTTCCTCTGATTCCGTATCCCCACCACCTTCTGTGAAAATCTTGCCACTGGGGTCACCTTTAAATCTTTTCCCTCTCACCTTAAACCTCTGCACTCTAGTTTTAGACTCCCCTACCCTGGGGAAAAGACTGTGACCTTCCACCCTACCTGTGCCCCTCATGATTTTATAAACCCCTATATGGTCATCCCTCAACCTCCTTCACTCCAGGGAAACGGTCCCGGCCTGTCCTCACAACTCAAGCCCAGCAGTCCTGGTAACATCCTCATGAATCCGCTCTGCCCCCTCTCCAGCTTCATGACGTCCTTCCTACAGCTGGGTGAGCAGAACTGCGCACAACACTCCACATGTTGTCTCACCAGCAATTTGTACATTTATAGAGCAGGGAAACAGGCCCTTCGGCCCAACTGGTCCATGCTGACCAAGCTGCCCCATCCAAGCTAGTCCCATTTGCCAGCGTTTGGCCCACAACCTTCTAAACCTTTCCAATCCATGCACCCATCCAACTGTCATTTAAAAGTTATTATTGTACTTGCCTCAGCCATTTCCTCTGGCAGCTCGTTCCACATGCATACCACCCTGTGTGTAACAAAAGTTGCCTCTCAAGTTCCCCTCTCAAAATCTTTCCCCTCTCACCTTACACCTCTGCCCTCTAGTGCTTGATTCCCCAACCCTGGGATCCACCCTGTCGATGCCCCTGATGATCTTATACACCTCTATCAGGTCACCCCTCAATCTCCGACATTCCAGGGAAGAAAGTCCTGGTCCACACAACCTCTCCTTGTAACTCAGGCCCCCAAGTCCAGGCAACGTCCTGGTAAATCTCTCCTGCACTCTTTCCAGTTTAGTGACATCTTCCTCTAGCAGGGTGACCAGAACTGTGCACAATACTGCAAGTGAGGCCTCACCAACATCTTATATACCTGCAACATAACTTCCCAACTCCTGTACTCAATGGTACTCAATGTACTCAATACAGATGCTGGAACCCCGGTTTGAAACATCGTCAATTCCTTTCCTCCCACAGATGCTGCTTGATCCGCTGAGTTCCTCCAGCAGTTTGTTTGTTGCTCCTATACTCAGTGCCCTGACTGATGAAGGCCAGCGTGTCAAATACCTTCTTCATCACCCTGTCTACCTGTGACACCGCTTTCAGCGAACTCTGCACTTGCACTCCTAGGTCCCCCTGTTCCACAACACTCCCAGGGCCCTACCATTCACTGTACAAGTCCTAGTCTGGTTTCATTTCCTAAAATGCAATTCCTCACATTTATCTGGACTGAAAGCCATTTGCCAGTCCTCAGCCCACACACCCAGCTGATCAAGATCCTCCTGTAACTTTTCATAACCTTCCACACTGCAACACCAGCTATTTCAGTAGCATTCGCAAACTTACTAACCCTGCCTTGTACAAGTTTCAATATGATGTCACAACTCAAGTACTCAGTGCCCTGACCGATGAAAGCAAGCGTGCCAAACACCTTCTTCACCAGCCTGTCTATCTTTGTCACCACTTTCAGGGAACTATGTACCTGTACCCCTCGATCTCTCTGTTCTACACAGACCCGAAACTTTGACTGCTTCTCTTCCCACGGTTGCTGCCTGACCTGCTGAGTGTTTACAGCATTCTCCGACTTTGTTCTTGATTAATCCCTGCCTCTCTAAATGCAGCTTAATGTTTCCCAATAATAACACTGGCCTATGATAACCTGGCTTATCCCTGTTATCTTTCTTTAATTAAGGCACCACAATTGCTGTTGTCAAATCATCTGGTACCTCAGCTGTGGACAATAAAGATTTTAAATCTGTGTCACGGTCTCAGAAATCTCTTCCCTTTCCTCCCACAGCAGCCTGGGATACATCAGGCCCTGGGGATTTATCCATCTTCAACCACTGAGACATCTAATACCGCCTCCTTTTTAATGACAAGAAGTTCTAGCATTTAGGTGATGTCTGCATGATGTGAATGACTAGACGGCAACACTAAAACCGTGGGCGGTGAGGGGATGGTTAAGGCAGAGTGATTTGCCTGCATCCTGACCGGAATCTCCTTGCTTGCAGACCCACCTGCTCCCATTATTCAAGGTTCGGTTTCAGACCTCACACACTCCAGCGCTGTTATCCGATTTACATCAGTGTCATCACCATGCACAGCAGTCAAGTGAGTACTGCTTCCGTTTATCCTCACCCCCTTCCTTCCTCTCCCTACCTCTCTCCCTCCGCACTCTCTCCCTCCGCACTCTCTCCCTCCGCACTCTCTCCCTCCCCACTCTCTCCCTCCCCACTCTCCCTTCCTTCCTCTCCCTACCTCTCTCCCTCCACACTCTCTCCCTCCTCACTCTCTCCCTCCGCACTCTCTCCCTCCGCACTCTCTCCCTCCACACTCTCTCCCTCCACATTCTCTCCCTCCCCACTCTCTCCCTCCCCACTCTCCCTCCCCAATCTCCCTTCCTTCCTCTCCCTACCTCTCTCCCTCCTCACTCTCTCCCTCCTCACTCTCTCCCTCCCCACTCTCTCCCTCCCCACTCTCCCTTCCTTCCTCTCCCTTCCTTCCTCTCCCTACCTCTCTCCCTCCCCACTCTCTCCCTCCCCACTCTCTCCCTCCCCACTCTCTCCCTCCCCACTCTCTCCCTCCCCACTCTCCCTCCCCACTCTCCCTTCCTTCCTCTCCCTACCTCTCTCCCTCTGCACTCTCCCTCCGCACTCTCTCCCTCCTCACTCTCCCTTCCTTCCTCTCCCTACCTCTCTCCCTCCGCACTCTCTCCCTCCACATTCTCTCCCTCCCCACTCTCTCCCTCCCCACTCTCCCTCCCCACTCTCTCCCTCCCCACTCTCCCTTCCTTCCTCTCCCTACCTCTCTCCCTCCGCACTCTCTCCCTCCCCACTCTCTCCCTCCCCACTCTCCCTTCCTTCCTCTCCCTACCTCTCTCCCTCTGCACTCTCCCTTCCTTCCTCTCCCTACCTCTCTCCCTCCGCACTCTCTCCGCACTCTCCCTTCCTTCCTCTCCCTACCTCTCTCCCTCCGCACTCTCTCCCTCCCTTCCTCCCTCCTCTAGTCCCTACACATATATCTCTCCTCTCCAGATTTTCCCTTGCAGCCACTCCCCTCCCCATACCCTCTCCTCCTCTCCCTCACCCACCCCTTCCCTCCCTCTCCCTCCAGCCTCTCCCCTACCCTCTTTTGCCCCCTTTTCTGCTCAGCTCTTTACCCCTGCCTTCCCTCTCCCTCCCCTCACTCCCCCACTTTCCTTTCCATCCTGCCTGCCTGCCTTCACTTCTCCTTCCCTCTCCTTACCCACCCCATTGCCTCCTCCCTGCTCCCACTAGCCCCCTTTCCTCTCTATCCCCCCCCCGCTTTCTCCGTCTCCCTCCGTCTCTCCATCCCACACTCCCTCCATCTCTCCCTCCCTCTCCCTTCTCTCCCTCCACTTTCTCTCTCTACCTCTTCCCCTAATTCGCTCACTTCCTCCTTTCTCCTTCAGCCCCTCCCTCCACCTGTCCCTTCCTCCCCTCCCCCTTCTCCCCATTCTCCTCTCCCACTCCCTCTCCCCCCCACTCTCACCCTCTCTCTCTCTCTCTCTGTCCCCCCCTCCACCCCTCCCTTCTCCCCCTCCCCCCTTACCCCTCTCCCCCTCACTCTCCTGCGCTCTCACCCGCATTCACACAGCCTCTTCAATCACTTTCCCAGATTTTACGAGGTCGTTGTCACATTGACAAGGGAACGTGCATGGCTGAGGACACAACTTGACACGACTTGTAGGAATAGCCAACTGGGACCATTCAACGCGAAGTATCCTCTCTATGACTACATCAGTCTGCGGATTCCGGCTGCCAATGTCTCGGGAACAATTGCAGTGACCATTGGAGATGGTCAGACCACTGGGAATCTTTGGAACAGACCACTGGAGCCTGACAGAGGATATACAATCTTGTTGCGAGTGGTCAGTGAGTGGAAGGGGGTGAGTCTGCATTACCATGCGTTGGGTAGAGGGGTTTACATGGTGCTGGTCAGTGAGGTATCGAGGACCCCTGGTAAAACTGAGGTCAGTGGGCATCAAGGAAAATGCCCCAGTGGTTGGAGTCATCCCTCACAGGAAGGAATGTGGGTGTGGCTGTTGGATGTCAATCATCCCAGCCCCAGACATCACTGCAAGAGTTCCTCAGAGCCGTGTCCTGGGTCCCACCATCTCCAGCTGCTTCATCAGTGACCTTCCCTCCATCAGAGGGTCAGAAGTGGGATGTTCACTGATAACTGCAGGATGTTCAATACCAGTCACAACTCCTCCTCCAATGAAGCAGCCTGTGCCTGCATAAAGCAAGTTCCAGACCACACAGGGCATGAGCAGGCGAGTGACAAATAACGTACAAGGCCACAGAAGTGCTAAGTAATGACCATCTCAAACAAGAAGGAAGTCTAACCACCTACCGTGGACAATTAAAGGCATTACCATCACTATCTCACCACCATCACCATTGTTGGGACCAATGACGTGGATAGGAAGAAAGAGGAGGTCCTGCAAAGAGAGTTTAGGGAATTAGGTGCAAAGTTGAAGGACAGGACCTCCAAGGTTGCAATCTCAGGATTGCTACCCGTGCCACGAGCTAGTGAGGCTAGAAATAGGAGGATCATGCAGCTAAATACGTGGCTAAGGAAATGGTGCAGGAGGGAGGGCTTCAGGTTTCTGGATAATTGGGCTTTGTTCCAGGGAAGGTGGGACCTGTTCCAAAGGGACGGTTTACACCTGAACTGGAGGGGGACTAACAAACTTGTGGGTAGGTTTGCTAGTGCTGCTCCGGTGGGTTTAAACTAGATTTGCAGGGGGAGGGGAACCAGAGTGTTAGAGCAGATAGTGAGGAGGAGGAGGATAAAAGTCATGTGAGGACTGCAGGTATAGACAGAAATCAAAGGTTTGTACATGATAGAAATGTTCTCAGGTGCATCTATTTCAATGCAAGGATTATTATAGGTAAAGCAGATGAGTTTAGGGCGTGGATTGGTACGTAGGATTACGACATTATTGCTATTAGTGAGACTTGGATGCAGGAGGGGCAGGACTGGCAGCTTAATGTTCCGGGGTTCTGTTGTTTCAGACGTGATAGAGGGGGAGGGATGAAAGGGGGAGGAGTGGCATTACTGGTCAGGGAAATATCACAGCTGTGTGTAGAAGGACAGCCCGAAGGGCTCGTCTACAGAGGCCATATGGGTGGAGCTGAGGAACAGGAAAGGTGTGGCCACACTAATAGGGTTGTATTATAGACCACCCAATAGTCAGAGAGAATTGGAGGAACAAATCTATAGTGAGATAGCAGACCAATGTAAGAAACAGAAAGTTGTAATAGTAGGGGATTTTAACTTTCCACATATTGACTGGGACTCCCACACTGCAAAAGGGCTGGATGGCTTGGAGTTTGTCAAATGTGTTCAGGAAAGTTTTCTAAATCAATGTATAGAGGTACCAACGAGAGAGAATGCAATACTTGATCTCCTATTAGGGAACCAGGCAGGTCAGGTGACAGAAGTATGTGTAGGTGAGCATTTTGGGTCCAGTGACCATAATGCAATTAGTTTCAAGATAGTTATGGATAAGGACAGGTCTGGTCCTCGACTGGAGGTTCTAAATTGGAGAAAGGCCAATTTTGTGGAAATGTGAAAGGATCTAGGTAGGGTGGATTGGGATAAGTTATTTTCTGGCAAGGATGTGCTCAGTAAATGGAAAGCCTTCAAAGACAAAATTTTGAGAGTGCAGAGTTTGTATGTCCCTGTCAGGATTAAAGGCAAGGGTAACAAGCATAGGGAACCTTGGTTTTCAAGGGATATTGGTGAGCTGGTTAAGAAAAAGAGAGAGGTGTATAGCAGGTATAGGCAACTAGGAACAAATGAGCTACTTGAAGAGTATAGGAAATGTAAGAAAATACTAAAAAAGGAAATCAGGAAGGCAAAAAGAAGACATGAGGTTGCTTTGGCAGATAATGTGAAGGTAAACCCAAAGGGTTTCTACAGGTATATTAAGAGCAAAAGGATAGTAAGAGACAGAATTGGTCCCCTAGAAGACCAGGGTGGTTGTCTATGTGTGGATCCTCAGGAGATGGGGGAGATCTTAAACAGTTTTTTTGCTACAGTATTTACTCAGGAAACTGGCATAGTGGATATGGAAGGAAGGGAAACAAGCAATAGTGTCATGGAACATATAGAGATTAAAAAGGAGGAGGTACTTGATACTTTACAGCGAATAAAGGTAGATAAATCCCCAGGGCCTGACAAGATATTTCCTCAGACCTTGAGAGAGACTAGTGTAGAAATTGCAGGGGCCCTGGCAGATATATTTAAAATGTCCTTAGCCACGGGTGCGGTGCCAGAGGACTGGAGGATAGCTCATGTTGTTCCATTGTTTAAGAAAGGCTCGAAGAGTAAGCCAGGTAATTACAGGCCATTGAGCCTGACATCAGTAGTGGGTAAATTATTGGAAGGTGTTGTGAGAGATAGGACATACAAGTATTTGGACAGCCAAGGGTTGATTAAGGATAGTCAGCATAGCTTTGTGCATGGTAGATCGAGTTTAACAAATCTTGTAGAGTTTTTTGAGGAGGTCACTAAGAAAGTAGATGAAGGTAAGGCTGTGGATGTTGTCTACATGGACTTTAGTCAGGCCTTCGACAAGGTCCCACATGGGAGGTTAGTTCAGAAGGTTCAGTCAATGGGTATCCATGGAAAGGTTGTAAACTGGATTCAAAATTGGCTGAGTGGGAGAAGACAGAGAGTGTTTGTGGATGATTGTTTCTCAGATTGGAGGCCTGTGACTAGTGGTGTGCCTCAAGGATCTGTGTTGGGGCCATTGTTGTTTGTTGTATATATCAATGATCTAGACGATAATGTGGTAAATTGGACTAGTAAGTTTGCGGATGACACTAAGATCTGAGGTGTAGTGGACAGCGAGGAAGGCTTTCAAAGCTTGCAGAGGGATCTGGACCAAATGGAAAAATGGTCCAGAAAATGGCAGATGGAATTTAATGCAGACAAGTGTGAGGTGTTGCATTTTGGAAGGACAAATCAAGGGAGGACATACACAGTAAATGGTAGGGCACTGAGGAGTGCGGACGAACAAAGGGATCTGGGAGTTCAGATACATAATTCCCTGAAAGTAGAGTCACAGGTAGACAGGGTTGTAAAAAAGGCTTTTGGAATCCTGGCATTTATAAATCAAAGTATTGAGTATAGGAGTTGGAATGTTTTGGTGAGGTTGTATAACTCATTGGTGAGACCAAATTTAGAATATTATGTGCAGTTCTGGTTGCCGAACTACAGGAAGGATGTCAGTAAGATTGAAAGAGTGCAGAGGAGATTTACAAGAATGTTGCCGGGTCTTCAGGAGTTGAGTTACAGGGAAAGACTGAGCACGTTAGGACTTTATTCCTTGGAGTGGAGAAGAATGAGGGGAGATTTGACAGAGGTTTACAAAATGATGAGGGGCATGGACAGGGTTAATGCAAGTAGGCTCTTTCCACCTAGATTAGGAGAGATAAGGACAAGAGGACATGGCTTTAGGGTGAAATGGGAAAGGTTTAGGGGGAACATTAGAGGGAACTTCTTCACACAGAGAGTGGTGGGAGTGTGGAATGGGCTGCCATCTGATGTGGTAAATGCCGGCTCGCTCTTAACTTTTAAGAGTAAATTGGATAGATACATGGACGAGAGAGGTCTGGAGGGGTATGGGCTGGGGGCAGGTAAATGGGACTAGCAGAATAATGTTTCGGCACAGACTAGAAGGGCCAAATGTCCTGTTTTCTGTCCTGTAGTTTTCTATGGTTTCTATGGTTTCTACCATCAATATCCTGGGGGAGGGGTGTCACCATTGACCAGAAAATCCACTGAACCAGCCACACAAATACTGTGGCTACAACAGCAGATCAGAGGCTGGGTGTTCTGCAGTAAGCATCTCACCTTCTGACACCCCATGGCACTTCCACCATCTACAAGGCTCATATCAGGAACGTTATTGGAATTCTCTGCCCTGCCTGGATGAGTGCAGTCCCAACAACTCTTGAGAAGTTCAGCGCATCCAGTATAAAACAAAAGTAGTAACATCAGAATCTGAATGAGGAGCAGGTGTTGGGCACTCATTCCCTCCAACCTGCTCCACCCATTTGATGAGAGCATGGCCAATGAAAGCCTGCCCACTTGCAGCAAGCTTTCACCCCTCATTTATCAATAATCTATCCACTTCTGCCTTACAATCTGTCCTTGTGGGAAAGTTTGCTAGTGCTGCTTGGGCTGGTTTAAGCTATTGCAGGGGGATGGGAGTCAGAGTGTCAGGGCAGTAAGTGGAGAGGCTGTGGGGAAGGTAAATGTTCAGCCTGCAAGCAGACAGAAATCAACAGGAGGTTGAAGAGCGCGGTGGGACTAATGTTCTGAGATGTGTCTGTTTCAGTGCGAGGAGTATTGTAGGTAAGGCAGACAAACTCAGAGCATGGATCAGTACATGGAAGTATGATGTTGTAGCCATCAGTGAGACTTGGTTGCAGGAGGGGCAGGACTGGCAGCTCAATGTTCCGGGGTTCCAATGTTTTAGACATGAGAGAGGGGGAGGTATTAAAGAGGGAAGGGTGGCATTACTCATCAGGGAAAATGTCACGGCGGTGCTCAGAGAGGACATACTGGAGGGCTCGACTACTGAGGCAATATGGGTGGAACCGAGGAATAAGAAAGGGACGATATTATAGACCTCCCAATAGTCAGTGGGATTTAGAGGAATAAATTTGTAGAGAGAGAGAAGACAGTTGCAGGAAATATAAAGCTGCGATAGTTGATGATTTTAACTTTCCACATATTGACTGGGACTCCCAGACTGTAAAAGGACTGGATGGGATCGAGTTTGTCAAATGTGTTCAGGAAAATTTCCTTAGTCAACATGTAGAGGTCCCAACTAGAGAGAGAGCGATACTGGATCTCTTAGGAAATGAGAGAGGGTGGGTGACAGAAGTGTGTGCAGGGGAACACTTTGGATCTAGTGATCATAATTCCATTAGTTTCAAGATAATTATGGAGAAAGATAGGATTGGTCCTCGGGTTGAGATTCTACACAGGAGGAAGGCCAGTTTTGATGGCATCAGAAGGGATCTGACAGGTGTGGGTTGGGATCGGCTGTTTTCCGGCAAAGAGATGCTTGGTAAGTGGGAGACTTTCAAAAGTGAAATATTGAGAGTACAGAATCTGTATGTTCCTGTTAGAATAAAAGGCAAGGCTAACAGGTTTAGGGAACATTGGTTATCAAGGGATATCGAGGTCCTAGTAAAGAAAAAAAGGAGGTGCATATCAGGTATAGGCAGTTAGAATCAAATGAGGCGCTTGAGGAGTATAAGAAATGAAGAGAACACTTAAGAGAGAAATCAGGTGGGCAAAAAGAGAACATGAGGTTGCTCTGGCGGACAAGGTGAGAGAGAATCCCAAGGGTTTCTATAGCTATATTAAGAGCAAAAGGGTAGCAAGGTACAAAATTGGTCCTCTTGAAGATCAGCACAGTCACCTATGCATGGAGCCAAAAGAGACAGGGGAGATCATATATGAACTTTTTGCAACTGTATTTACTCTGGAGACGGGCACAGAGACTATCGAACTGAGGCAAAATAGTGAGGTCATGGACCGTATCTGGATTACGGGGGAGGAGGTGCTTGCTATCTTGAGGCAAATTAGGGTGGATAAATCCCCAGGGCCTGGAAAGGTGTCCGCTTGGACTTTGTGGGAGGCTAGTGCAGAAATTGCAGGGGCAGGCCCTAGCAGAGATATTTAGAATGTCCTTAGCCACAGGTGAGGCGCTGGAGGACTGGAGGATAGCTAATGCTGTTCTGTTGCTTAAGAAAGGCTCTAAGATTAAGCCGGGAAATTATAGGCCAGTGAGCCTGACGTCAGTCGTGGGTAAATTATTGGAAGGTACTCTGAGGGACAGGATATATAAGTATTTGGATAAACAGGACCTGATTAGGGATAGACAACATGGCCTTGTGCATGGTAGGTCATGTCTAACCAATCTTATAGAGATCTTTGAGGAGGTTGCCAAGAAGGTTGATGAGGGAAAGACAGTGGATGTTGTCTACATGGACTTTAGCAAGGCCTTTGATAAAGTCCCGCGTGGGAGGCTGCTCCAGAAGATTAAGTCGCTTGGCATTCAGGATGAAGTAGCCAATTGGATTCAACATTGGCTTAGCGGGAGAAGCCAGAGAGTGGTAGTAGATGGTTGTCTCTCTGACCGGAGGCCTGTGACTAGTGGTGTGCCGCAGGGATTGATGCTGGGACTGTTGTGGTTTATCATCTATATTAATGATTTAGATGATAATGTGGTAAACTGGATCAGCAAATATGTGGATGACACCAAGATTGGGGGTGTAGTGGACAGTGAGGAAGGCTATCAAAGCTTGCAGCGTGATCTTGACCAGCTGGGAAAATGGGCTGGAAAATGGCAGATGGAATTTAATGCAGACAGGTGTGAGGTGATGCACTTTGGGAGGACACACGAGGGTAAGACTTACACAGTGAATGGTAGGGCTCTGAGGTGTGCGGTACAACAAAGGGACCTGGGAACACAGATCCATAATTCCTTGAAAGTGGCATCACAGGTAGATATGGTCGTAGGCTTTTTCCCCTCAGTTTGGGTGAGACTAGAACCAGAGGTCATAGGTTTAGGGTGAAAGGTGAAATATTTAAGGGGAATCTGAGGGGGAACTTCTTCACTCAGAGGGTGGTGCGAGTGTGGAACGAGCTGCCAGCGGAAGTGGTGGATGTGGGTTCAATTATAACATTTAAGAGAAGTTTGGATAGGTACATGGATGGGAGGGGTTTGGGGGGATATGGTCCGGGTGCAGGTAGATGGGACTAGGCAGAAGATCAGGTCGGCATGGACTAAATGGGCCGAAGGGCCTGTTTCTGTGCTGTAGGACTCTATGACTCTAAATACCAAAAGCCACTACTTAAACTGCACTTTGAGGCAGAGTTCCCAAGACTCACGGCCCTGAGGGAATTTCTCCTCATATCTGTCTTGAATGGAAACTTTTTTAAACAGTGATCCCTGGTTCTAGATTCTGCCACAAGAGGAAACCTCCCTCCACCTCCACCCAAGCTCTTACATGTTGTAGTGGTCCCCTCTAAACTTCAGTGGATACAAATGCAGCCTATCCAACCTCACTCATAACACAAACTGCCTGTTGTAGATGTTAGTCCAATAAACCTTCCTGAAACTGTTTCCAACAAATTACCATCCTTCCTTAGATACGGAGACTCCAGATGGAGACCATTACCATGTATAACTGAGGCATAGCCTCCCTACTCTTGGATTCCACCAGCAATAAACACTAACATTCTGTTAGTTTGCTGAACTATTTGCTGTACCTTCTTACTGGTTTTTTGCAAATCATGCACGAACACACCCAAATCCCTCTGTGTCTCAGAGCTCTACAATCTCACTGTTTAGACAATCTGCTTCCTTTTCATTTTTCCTGACAATATGGGCAATTTCATATGTGGACATCACTGGATCCAGCAAAGGCTATGGACAGCAACCCCACTGCAGTCCTGGTGCTCCAGAACTATTTGTACCTCTGGCCAAACTGTTCCAGTACAGTTACAACACAGGGATCTACCCAACAATGTGGAAATTGCCCAGTCATGTCTTGTTCACAAAAGCAGGACTAATCCATCCCAGCTAACGAGTGCACAATCAGTCTTTCTCAATCATCAGCAAAGTGATGGAAGGCATCATTCACAGGGCTGTCAAGTGGCACTTATTCACCAATGAACTGCTCAGTTTGGGTCTCACCAGGACAACTTAGATCTAGACCTCATGACAGCCAAACGCAGACCCAGGATCTGAATTCCCAAGGTGAGGTAGATTTTGATAATATAAGATAAGATTTCTTTATTAGTCACATGTACATCAAAACACACAGTGAAATGAATCTTTGCGTAGAGTGTTCTGGGGGCAGCCCGCAAGTGTCACCACACTTCCGGCACCAACATAGGATGCTCACAACTTCCTAACCCGTACGCCTTTGGAATGTGGGAGGAAACCAGAGCACCCGGAGGAAACCCACGCAGACACGGGGAGAACGTACAAACTCCTTACAGACAGTGGCCGGAATTGAATTATCATGTCCAAATCCATGTCCTTGGTGACCTATGTGGTTTTGGGTGTAGTGGTTGTGGTAAAAATGGGGTTGCCAGTTCATTTTGGGGGGCAGAATATCAACATCGGAGTCACACACAGGCTGGAGTGGGGCAGGAGGTCAGATTTCATCCAGTGAAGGACGTTAGTGACCAGCTGAGAGCTTACAACCTCTGGCAGGCTCTCAGTCACTGTTACTGAGACCAATCTTTATCTGAGATTTACTTCATTCACTGAGTTGAAATTCCTTGGTGGGATTTGAACTCTTGTCTCTTGTTCATTTGACCCAGGTCCTCATTGTATGAGCACACTCTTCGAAATGGAAAATCTTCCGTTATTAACAGCTGCTGTTACTTCTGTTTTCAGGAAGTGAAGTTTGTATGTGCACAATATGAACCGTTCTATGGTGAGTTAAAATCCTTCCTGTATCACCCTCAGACTGTCCCACCAGACAGCCCAGCCTCTCTGCCAGCTCGGGTAAAGACTGGAGGGGATTATTTGAAGTAGATGTTTCCATTGGTTAATCCAATATTAAATCTGGGAGAGAGAGCAGAAAGCACTCTTATATCTGGGCTTTGGCCCCAGGACAGCCAATGGTGGTGTTGGGGATTAGAGTGAAGGGTAGTGATGAGGGCTGTGTTGGTTGGTGTGGAACCTGAAGCCCATGTGCTGGGGTGGAGCTGAGTGGCCCTGTCACGAACCAGCAACAAAAGAAACACACTGAGCATGATTCAGTGTTAAAACCTATTTTATTAATTACTACTTATGATAATACGTAAAATAAAAGTAAAAATGTTAGTATGTTAGAATTCAAAAATGTTAAACCTCGAACGTTAACCCCAAAACTAAACTCTTTGTGTGTGTGTGTGACAAAGTCCAAAACTCCCAGTTCCGGAATGGTTCTTAAAGTTCAGTTCCGCAAGCCATAAGGTGAAACATGAGCAAGGGCTTCTTCAACAACCACCGTTGTCAGAAGATAAGACGTAGATGTAGAGAACATAGGGAGAGCAAATATGAAATCCAAATGTTCCACGATGGAACCCAAACGACACTTCAGCGTTTACTCGGTAGTGACTTCCTCACCCCGAAAAGCATCCGAACCGTGGTCGTCCACACACAAATACCCGTTTCCTTCTACAGGTCAGCAACAAAGTGAACTCCACCGGATTACTTCCAACTTCCATACATGGATTTCAGTAGCAAACACAGTTATTGTTTCTCATCCATCGATAGAGAAAACAAGCAGGCTGGTGTCTCTCTCCCTTCTCTCTCTCTCTCTCTTCTTCTTCTTCAACAACGTCATTACGTCCTTTATCTTCTATTGACGTAAGCACGCCCCACACACACATACACACACACTCTCTATCTTAAAGGGACTTTCACTGAGTCCTGTCACAAACCAGCAACAAAAGAAACACACTGAGCATGATTCAGTGTTAAAAACTATTTTATTAATCACTACTTATGATAATACGTAAAATAAAAGTAAAAATGTTAGTATGTTAGAATTCAAAAATGTTAAACCTCGAACGTTAACCCCAAAACTAAACTCTTCGTGTGTGTGTGGGTGTGGCAAAGTCCAAAACTCCCAGTTCAGGAATGGTTCTTAAAGTTCAGTTCCGCAAGCCATAAGGTGAAACATGAGCAAGGGCTTCTTCAACAACCACCGTTGTCTGAAGATAAGATGTAGATGTAGAAAAACATAGGAGAGTACATACGAAATCCAAATGTTCCTCGATGGAACCCAAACGACACTTCAGTGTTTACTCGGTAGTGACTTCCTCACCCCGAAAGCATCCGAACCGTGGTCGTCCACACACAAATACCTGGTTCCTTCTACAGGTCAGCAACAAAGTGAACTCCACCGGATTACTTCCAACTTCCATACATGGATTTCAGTGGCAAACACAGTTATTGTTTCTCATCCATCGATAGAGAAAACAAGCAGGCTGGTGTCTCTCTCCCTTCTCTCTCTCTCTCTCCTTCTTCTTCTAACCTCTTCAACAACGTCATTACGTCCTTTATCTTCTATTGACGTAAGCACGCCCCACACACACATACACACACACTCTATCTTAAAGGGACTTTCACTGAGTCCGTAACACCTCCCACCTAAAAAAAAATTTTCCCAAGAAAATTTTAACCGCGCATACAGTTAGTAATGTTAATAATTATCATGCTACACAACTACAGACTATCAGATTAGTACAGATACATGTTTCCCATTTAACATCGGGAAAGACAATCAGCAATCACATTATCTTTGCCTTTAATGTGAGTTATCATGAGATCAAACTCTTGCAAAATTAAACTCCAGTTTAACAGCCTTCTGTTCTTGTTTTTGACTCGGCTCAGAAACACCAGTGGGTTATGATCTGTATACACAGTCAATGGTTTCTGAGCGGTGCAAACATATACACTGAAATGTTGCAAGGCTAAAACAAGAGACAGTAATTCTTTCTCTATGGTGGAATAATTCTTTTGATGCTCATTAAATTTCTTTGAAAAGTAAGCTACAGGATGGTCAATATCATCAAGGTCACCCTTCTGCAACAACACAGCTCCTGCAGCTTCATCACTGGCATCTACTGCTAATGAAAGTGGCTTTTCAAAGTCAGGTGTTTTGAGCACAGGATGGTAGCATAAAATGGCTTTCAGCTTCTCAAATGCTTCTTGACAAGAATCTGTCCAAACAAACTTTACTCCCTTCTTCAGAAGATTAGTTAGGGGAAGAGCACTATCAGCAAAATTTTTACAAAATTTTCAGTAATATCCAACCATTCCCAGAAATCTTCTAACAGTCCTCGTACCTGTGGGAATAGGGAACTCAGATATTGCTTGAACTTTTGCCTGAACAGGAGCTTGCTTGCCTTGACCTACAACATAACCAAGATACGTCACAGTGGCATGGCCAAATTCACTTTTAGCCAAGTTAACTGTAAGGTTAGCCTTGGAAAGTCTTTCAAACAACCTTTCTAACGCAGAGATGTGATCTTCCCAAGTATCATTCCCAGTCACTAAGTCATCAATGTAGGCATCTGTATGTTTTAACCTGTGAATCACTGAATTAATCATTCTTTGAAATGTTGCCGGAGCATTTTTCATTCCAAATGGCAAAACATTGTATTCATACAATCCAGAAGGGGTTACAAAGGCTGAAATCTCCCTTCCTCTATCTGTTAATGGAACACACCAGTACCCTTTTAATAGGTCAATCTTTGTAAGAAATTTTGCCTTTCCCACTCTATCTGTGCAATCATCCACCCCAGGAATAGGGTAAGCATCTGACTTTGTTACAGCATTCACTTTCCTGTAATCTGTGCAAAATCTAACAGTTCCATCAGGTTTAGGTACAATAACACAGGGCAAACTCCAATTTGAAGTAGAATGTCAATAATATCATTTTCCAACATGTATTTTATCTCCTGATCAACAATTTACTTTTTTCCACATTCATTCGATATGGGTGTTGTTTGATTGGTTTTGCATCCCCAACATCAACATCATGGGTAACTATCGATGTTCTGTTTGGAACATCTGGGAACAGATTTTTAAATTTTGAAATTAATTCTCTTATCTGTTGTTTTTGTGAAACTTGTAAATGGTCCAACTTCGTGTCAAGGTTCTCCATGATATTTTGGTTTTTTAGTTTCGATGGAACAATATTTGGTCTAAATTGGCCTTCCTCAACATCAACATCAGGCATTCTAGAAACAACCTTTACATCATCCACCAAGGCCACAACTGAATCCCTCTCATAATAAGGTTTTAGCATGTTTACATGACAGAGTTGTGTTTTCTTGCGTCTATCTGGTGTTTTGATTATATATGTTAAATCAGTCACTCGAGATTCAATAACATAGGGTCCAGAAAAACGAGATTGCAAGGGATTATTTTGGCTAGGGAAAAATACCAACACCTTTTGCCGCACTGCAAATGTCCTAGGCCGAGCACGTCTATCAAAATATGTCTTCATTCTTATCTGGCTAGTTTTCGAATTCTCTCTCGCTAGCTGGCAGACTCTCTCCAACCGAGTTTTAAATTTTTGGACATAGTCCAACAGATTCAAGTGCACTTCTTCATTAACCCATTGCTCTCTTAACAACTCCAAAGGTCCTCTCACCCTATGTCCAAATACAAGCTCAAACGGACTAAATCCTATTGACTCCTGGATCGATTCTCTAACGGCAAACAAAAGTAAATGAATACCTTCGTCCCAATCCTTTGTGTTTTCAAAGCAATACGTTTTCAGCATATTTTTGACAGTAGAATGAAATCTCTCCAGAGCTCCTTGAGATTCTGGGTGATATGCAGATGATACAATTTGCTTTGCTCCCAGCTCATAGACTATTTGTTGAAAAAAATTTGACATAAAATTACTACCTTGATCAGATTGGATTTCTTTTGGCAAACCAAACAAGGTAAAAAATTTTAAAAGAGCCTTTGACACCGTCTTGGCCTTAATATTTCTAAGGGGTATTGCCTCTGGAAATCTAGAAGTGGCACACATAATGGTTAACAAATACTGATTTCCAGTCTTAGATTTTGGTAATGGGCCAACACAGTCCACAATCACCTTCGAAAATGGTTCACCAAAAGCAGGAATTGGTTTCAACGGAGCCACAGGGGGTTTTTGATTTGGTTTACCTACCATCTGACGTGTGTGGCAGGTTCGACAAAACATCACCACATCTTTTCTCAAACCAGGCCAATAGAATTGTTTCAAGATCTTCCCTACAGTTTTATTCACACCAAAATGACCACCCAAAGGCATACTATGGGCCAAATTTAAAATCTCATTCCTATAAACTTTTGGAACAACAACCTGATGAATAACTTCCCATTCCTCAGTAACAGGAACATGAGGAGGTCTCCATTTCCTCATTAACACTCCATTTTTGACATAATATCCAATTGGCACTTTTTCAATCTCCTTACATGAGAGTGCTTTTTTTTTCAATTCTGTCAACTCAGGGTCCTTTGTCTGTTCCACCATAAAATCCTTCCTCGACAAAGACAAATCTTTAAATTCAGGCTCACTATAAGGATGTTGATCCTCCAGTGAAGACAGAAAAGTCTCAGATAAGGCATCATAATTTTCTTCCTGTTTAGGACTGTCACAAGGAACCACATCAGACTGCACCGGACTGTCTGTCTTGGCTAATTCTCTAGCTCTAGCTCGAGTCACCGCACATGATGGGTAAACATCTGGATCATTCTCAGACTCATCAATCCTTGGTTTGGTTGTTAACCGTACCACAGGAACAATTTCTCCATCTGCAAGGTCATTTCCCAATAACAAAGAAACTCCTTCCACTGGCAACCTAGGTCTTATCCCTATCTCGACTGGTCCTTCTACGAACTTTGACTTTAAACTCACCCTGTGTAAAGGGACAGACATGGTGTCATCTGTAACGCCTCGTATTAGATTTACCTCACCAGTGTCACTTTCTTCACCAAAATTTAAAACACCGTCCAGCAAGAGAGATTGACTAGCCCCAGTATCTCTAAGAATTTTCACTGGCACCTGGGGTGACTCATCATTCAGTGAAACAAAACCCTCTGATACATAAGAACGGAATTCTTTTCTCACCTCCTCCAACTTTTCCGCTTTTCCCTCTTGCAAGGATTGATCTTTAACAGCATCTCCTAAACCTTTTTGATTTTTAATTGCCTGAAAGCAAGCATTGGGCACAGCTTCCTTCCTTTTCTTCAAAAGGGCACAATTAGATATCACATGGCCAGGTTTCCTACAGTAATAACAAGTACGCTCAACAGGCTTCTCCAGCCCTGGCTTCTTTTCATCCTTTCCTTTTTGATTACCTCCCAATTTAATCTCCGGTTTACCTGGATTGTCCTTGTAACTCTTTTGAAAGGTTTTAGGTTGTCCCCATTTGGATTTATGGGTTAAAGCATAATCATCTGCCAACCTAGCAGTTTCTTGTAAAGTTTCCACTGCCTTTTCATTTAAATATGTTGTTAATTCAGCTGGAACACATCTTTTAAAGTCTTCCACTAACATCAATTCTTTCAATTTATCAAAATCCCCATCTACATTTTTAGCCAGGCACCATCGTTCAAAACATATTCTCTTTCCACTGGCAAATTCCATATAAGTCTGATCTGCAGATTTCCTCAAATCTCTGAATTTTTGTCTATAAGCCTCAGGGACCAATTCATAGGCCTTCAAAATAGCTTGTTTTACCTTGGTATAATCAGCTGCATCCTCAGCAGACAAAGCAGAATAAGCTTTTTGAGCTTTACCTTTAATCACACTCTGTACCATAAGAGCCCATCCTTTCCTTGGCCAGTTTGAACTCACAGCAGCCTTTTCAAAATGTTGGAAATACTGATCAACCTGATCTTCCTCAAAAGGAGGGACTAATCGAACCTCCCTACTGGCTGAAAAGCCATCATCAGAATCAGATTCCAAACTCCTACGCTTCATTTGTAACTCTGTTTTTCCTTCTCCTCTGCCTCAAACTTTAACCGAACTAGTTCCCGTTCCTGATCAGCCTCTAACTTCATCCGAGTTATCTCTCATTCCCGTTCAGCCTCTAACTTCATCTGAGTTATCTTTTGTTCAGCTTCTAATTTATTTTGTTCTCGTTCAGCCTCTATCTTTAACTGGGTTTGCTCTCGTTCAGCCTCTATCTTTGCCAGCTGCACCTGTGCCTCAGAAATTGCTATTTCACTGCCAGGAAACTGTTTTAACACTTCCTTCTCAAACACCTTCTTTTCCACATAATGGCCAGCTATCAGTCTCTGAATATCTGCCTTTCTCATAGACTGCTTTACTTCTGTAAGGTTTAACCTTGTAGCAATCTTTATCAGATCATGCTTTTTCGCCACCTCCAATCCCTTTTGGGTTGGTGACTCCAAAAATGCCTTAATATCCATTGCTACTGGTTTCCACACACACAAGCCAATTAAAAAGAATTTATCAGACCTCCCTCAAAAATCTTTGGATTGAATCCCGAACGAATCTCGTTAACCTTGGGAACAATCCCAGACGAGCCCCCAATTTTGTCATGAACCAGCAACAAAAGAAACACACTGAGCATGATTCAGTGTTAAAAACTATTTTATTAATCACTACTTATGATAATACGTAAAATAAAAGTAAAAATGTTAGTATGTTAGAATTCAAAAATGTTAAACCTTGAACGTTAACCCCAAAACTAAACTCTTTGTGTGTGTGTGTGACAAAGTCCCAAACTCCAAGTTCCGGAATGGTTCTTAAAGTTCAGTTCTGCAAGCCATAAGGTGAAACATGAGCAAGGGCTTCTTCAACAACCACCGTTGTCAGAAGATAAGACGTAGACGTAGAGAACATAGGGAGAGTAAATACGAAATCCAAATGTTCCACGATGGAACCCCAAATGACACTTCAGCGTTTACTCGGTAGTGACTTCCTCACCCCGAAAAGCATCCGAATCGTGGTCGTCCACACACAAATACCTATTTCCTTCTACAGGTCAGCAACAATGTGAACTCCACCGGATTACTTCCAACTTCCATACATGGATTTCAGTAACAAACACAGTTATTGTTTCTCATCCATCGATAGAGAAAACAAGCAGGCTGGTGTCTCTCTCCCTTCTCTCTCTCTCTCTCTCTCTTCTTCTTCTTCAACAACGTCATTACGTCCTTTATCTTCTATTGACGTAAGCACGCCCCACGCACACATACACACACACTCTCTATCTTAAAGGGACTTTCACTGAGTCCGTAACAGGCCCTGACATCAGAGCGATCTTCCTCTGCAGGGAATCTCTGGAGAGGGTTGGGAATTGAAGGAAATGTGGGTGTAAAACAAATATCCTCAACCTGTGTCTACCTGTAGAGAGAAATGGACAGATGGCATTTTGGGTCATCTGGACCATCTCCCTCCACAGATGCTGCCTGACCCTCTGAGTTCCTCCAGCAGCTCACTTTGTGCTCCAGATTTCTTGTGTGTTGGTCAAACTAACTGCTGGCTTGGATTTTTCTTCCAACAGTGTCGAGTGGAAAGGTCGCTATAGCCGTTTCCACACTCCTGATCATTGTTCTGCTTTTCTTCCTGGTGGTCTTCCTGCTCTACAGGTAGGCAGGGTCCTGGCTGCTGTATCAGGCTGAGCTTACCCAGGGCTGTGTGGGTGGAGCAGGGGTGTCACTGGGTCACTGGGCACGGCAGGGACCACACAGGGAAGTAGCCCTGACTGAAGGGGTCACCAGGATGTCTCAGGGGGCAAACCCGTCACTGGGCCTGGGGTCAGGGGATTGCCACACCATGGATAACACCGTGCTTCCACCCAGAGGACATGGGTCAGTCCAGCTTACTTGACAACAACCACTCCTGGCTGGGTTTTCAATGTTACTGTTATTCCAGAATTAAGCCACAGTGCTCATGGATGGCAGGGTAGCTCAACCCCTCCCCCATCAACACCCCTCGCCGATCTCCCCACTCTACCCCCAATCCCTGCCCCCTGCCTCCGGGAATTGCTTCTCAATCAGGGACACTCTCTCAATCCAGGACCTTGGTGAGTATTCCTTCTAATCACCCTCTATCCTTTCTGTTCAGGAGGAGGAAGCAGAGGCCTCAGGAGCCCAGAGAGAAGGTCTTCCGTCCTCTGATTAGAAGCAAGTCAGGTGAGAACCCTGAGCCCAGCGAGAGCTCACCGCCACTCACTCTCATTCAATCCCCTCCCTCCCTCTCCCTCCTCCCTCCCTTCCCCCACTTCCCTCCCCCTCCCCCTCCCCACCTGTAGTTGTTGATTCCTTGGCTTCCTCTCTCTCACTGTAAGGAAGCAAGGATAGAGCTTTGAACAAAATGTCCTGCAGCAAAGGTGAACATCACCCAACTAACAGTGGTGGCTGGTACCTGTCCGATCACAAAATACACACAGCTCCTGAAGACCACACCATCTGATCTCACCAATTGTTGCCCCCCTCCAAACTTTACAAAGAACAAGATCTCATCAACTCCCTCACAGCTGCCAGTATACATTGCTTCCAAAATATTCCCAAGAGTCAGAATCCTAATTTTGACAAATTCTAGCTGAACTTTTCCTTTGTGTTTTGTGCCTTCCTGCAGCAGCCCTCCCTGCACCGCCTGTGGACTCTGCACCTCCCCTTTTCTCTGATGACCTCTCACAGGTGGGTGGTGGCTTCATCGCCCCTGACCTGTCCCTGGATGGCTTCCAGTTCATACAAGGCAGTCCTCACAGTTCTCAGCCTGTCCTGCAGTACGTGGGTCACTGTGTACTGAGCTGACATCACCCAGGCTTGGGGTAATGCCTTGTCCAGGATCCTCAGATGTATTTAAACTCTTGCCGCAGAGCAACACGTGCCCCAGTGAGCCAGCCGACTCCCTCTGAGCCTGGCTCCAGCCATGAAGCAGTGTGTATGGCAGAAGTCCCATAGACATCCTGCCCTTTCCCCAGGCTCTCCCGCCACTGCAACACCGTCCAACTGCTAGTCTCCAACCGCCATGTCAAGCTTCTCAGTGGGTCCCAGCCCAACACGCTGGTGAACCAACCATACCCAAACCCCTCAGTCCACCTCTGCACTGGTTACAGATAGGAGTTCACTGCTCCAGGAATGTAAGACTGCCGACCCCACCGTAGCCCAGACCCAGGCTGTTTGTCAGCAGCTGTCCATCTCTCCAGGACATTTCCAACTGACCTGCTGCTTTCCAACTCATGTGGCCTCCACTGACACCACTGTGGACGCCTCCTGCCCTGGCCTCTCCCTGCCACTGCCCACTGCCCACTGCCCACTGACACACAGCTGCTGAGGGCAGACTTCCAACAGTCAACACCATGAATCGCAGGATTCAAGGAAGCTCCTTGAACCTCTCCTAACACCCCAGAGCACTCTCCACTTACACCAGCTTCACTCTGGAATGCAACAGACAGAGCTAAGCAATCTCACAACAACAGATCATACTGAAGCTGTCAGACCTGCCCCACATTTAGAGGGTAATTAAGATATTTCTTTATTAGTCACATGTACATCGAGACACACAGTGAGATGCGTCTTTAGGCGTTATTGACCCCAACTAGCTAACAAAGAAGGGCAGCTGTGAGAACAGTCCCACCTCACTGAGGGCAGGGCCCAAGATACTGAAGCACTGCCAGCCACGTTCAGACAGAAGCTTCCAGTGCATGATCCATCTTGGCTTCCTCCGGAGATTCCTGTTACTACAAAACCAAATATTCAGACAAATTGAGTCACTTCATGTGATATCAAGAAACAGCTGATACATCGAACACCAAGGCTACAGGGCCAGACAACATCCCACTGTACCCACTGTACCCAGAGCCCAGTTCACCCACTGTACCCAGAGCCCACTGTATCCACTGTACCCAGAACCTGCAGTACCCACTGTACCCAGAGCCCAGTGCACCCACTGTAGCCAGAGCCCACTGTCTTTCCTCAATGCTTTCCTTAACTGACAGTAGTGCAACATTCAGCTCACACACTCATCACCAGCGCACGTCTCAAGTTCTTGTTGCAGAGTGAAACATAACCTCAGTTTGGGTGCATCAAGGAAAGGCTTCAGTTCATTGCAGCAGGTGAACCTGTAAACTGAATTGAGCCCCAACAGGAGTAACCAGGTACAGCAGCCACACCATCCCACAGCAACTGTTACACTGCACCACTGATACATGTGACCCACAAACCAATATCCACACACCTCGCGCTGACTCTGCCCCCCCGTACATCCCTCCACTCCCCCCCTCGATCTCTCTCTCCCCTTCTCTGAGCCCCCTTTCCCCTCCTCTCCCCCCACCCTCTCTGCCCCCCCCGTGACACCTTATACCTAACAAGGCTGTGTTTGACAGTGGTGAACACTGAGATCAGTGTGTGCAACCTCCTGAAATTCCTCATGAAGATGCGGCTGCTGGACGAAGAAAGCGGCGATGAGGATGTGAAAGATGATGGGCTGACAAAGGAGTACAAAGTGAGTACAGCGCAGCACCTGTCTGCACAGAGCCCACCCGCACCCTGCTCCCCCACCCACCCCCACACCCACACCCACACCCTGCTCCCCCACCCCCACACCCACACCCCGCTCCCCCACCCACCCACACCCCGCTCCCCCACCCCCACACCCACACCCACACCCTACCCCCACCCACACCCTACCCCCACCCACACCCACACCCTGCTCCCCCACCCCCACACCCACACCCACACCCTGCTCCCCCACCCACCCACACCCCGCTCCCCCACCCCCACACCCACACCCTACCCCCACCCACACCCACCCCCACACCCACACCCACACCCTGCTCCCCCACCCCCACACCCTACCCCCACCCCCACACCCCGCTCCCCCACCCCCACACCCACCCCCACACCCACACCCACACCCTGCTCCCCCACCCACCCCCACACCCTGCTCCCCCACCCCCACACCCACACCCTGCTCCCCCACCCCCACACCCACACCCACACCCTACCCCCACCCACCCCCACACCCTGCTCCCCCACCCACCCACACCCTACCCCCACCCACCCCCACACCCTGCTCCCCCACCCACTCCCACAGCCCGCTCCCCCACCCACCCACACCCTACCCCCACCCACCCCCACACCCTGCTCCCCCACCCCCACTCCCACACCCCGCTCCCCCACCCACCCACACCCCCCTCCCCCACCCACCCACACCCTACCCCCACCCACCCCCACACCCTGCTCCCCCACCCCCACACCCTGCTCCCCCACCCCCACACCCTGCTCCCCCACACCCACACCCACACCCCGCTCCCCCACCCACCCACACCCCCGTCCCCCACCCACCCACCACCCTACCCCCACCCACCCCCACACCCTGCTCCCCCACCCCCACACCCACCCCCACACCCTGCTCCCCCACACCCACACCCCGCTCCCCCACCCACCCCCACACCCCGCTCCCCCACCCACCCACACCCTACCCCCACCCACCCCCACACCCTGCTCCCCCACACCCACACCCCGCTCCCCCACCCACCCCCACACCCTGCTCCCCCACCCACCCACACCCCGCTCCCCCACCCACCCACACCCTACCCCCACCCACCCCCACACCCTGCTCCCCCACCCCCACACCCACACCCACACCCTGCTCCCCCACCCACTCCCACACCCACACTCTGCTCCCTGACCCACCCACACCCACACCCTGCTCCCCCACCCACTCCCACACCCACACCCTGCTCCCCCACCCACCCACACCCCACCCACACCTGGTCTCCTCAGCAGTAGAAACGTCCTCCCTGAACACAACCTTCCAAGCCCAGAAAGAGCTTTGTAAGTTTCCATTAAACCTCACGTCATTGGGAAGAATGAGCAGAGAACCCACACAGGCCTGGTCTACTCATCCTGTCCTCACACGGCAACGCAACATCCCTTGGACCGGTGAATGTCCACCGTAATCCCCACTGAAGCGTTTGGCCTTCCTCAGGTAGAACCAATGGAGCACACAGCACTCCAGCTACAGTCTTATCAAGGCCCTTTATACTTCCAGCCAAATATCTGTACTCCTCAACTCTTCTCATACTAATGTCTGACGTACCGTTCACCCTCCTCATCACTTGGGGCACTTGCATGCTTTCTCGTGTACAACACATCCAGGTGCCTCTGGAGCAACAAACAATCTGCTGGAGGAAGGGAATTGTCGATGTTTCAGGTTGAAACCTTGCACCAGGATGAGTTACTCAATCTCGGGACATCGGCGTTACTCAGTTTCTCACCATTTAACAAATACTCTGCTTTTTTGTACTGTGCACGATGATAACCTCACAATTTCCTACGTTATCTTTCCATCTGCCAAGCCCACACACTCAGCTTGTCCAATCTCTTTTCACCCTCCTTCGTATTCACAATCCCACCTGTTGCAGAATCTTGCCCGACCATTGCACTAGTTCCATGCTAACAGTGGAACTGATGACCGTGCTGATTACACAGAGACACAAGAGACTGCAGATTCCCACTGACTCCTGCTCTCCATTTACAGAATTTGTCAAATTACCCGTTACATGCTTGCACCGTTGCAAAAGAACCCCACAACGCAAGCAAGAACCGATTTCTCACCATCTTACCATGTGAGTGTGACTTGAATGTGCATTTGTTTTTGTCATGGAATTGTGAGGTTTAAAATAGACTTGGAAACAAATATAGACAACTCCAGATAGCTGACTGGAACAGGGCAAAGGAATGTGATGAGCACGGACTGGAATCAAAGGTTGCAGGAGAAACTGTGATTGGATAATGGGAGGCCTTTCCGGTGGAGATCTTTCAACCACAGTCCAGGCACATTCCCATGTGGGAGCAGGGGAGGAGAATTAAAGTCAGGGCTCCTTGGATGTCCAGAGAGGGCGAGTCATAGTTGTGCAGCACAGTAACGGGGCCTTCAGCCCACCTTAGCCCACCTGGAGTGTTTCAAGGATGTAACTGGTAGACTGGATAAGCAAGAAGATAAGACTTCTTCATCAGTCACATGTACATCGAAACACACAGTGAAATGCATCTTTTGCATAGAGTGGTCTGGGGGCAGCCAACCAGTGTCGCCATGCTTCTGGTGCCAACATAGCATGCCCACAACCTCCTAACCTGTACATCTTTGGAATGTGGGAGGAAACCGGAGCACCCGGAGGAAACCCACACAGACACGGGGAGAACGTACAAACTCCTTACAGACAGCGGCCGGAATTGAACCCCAATTGCTGGCTCTGTAATAGCGTTACGCTAACCGCTGCACCACCGTGATGCATTTGACTTCTGTGAAGATACCACAATAAAAGATCAGTGTGCATACTTAAACCACGTGGGATTGGGGCACACAAAACAAAAGCTTTCCACTGTATCTCAGTACATGTGACAATAATAAACCTATACCAATATACTGACGTAGATTGAGAATTGGCTGTGGAAACGGTGCAGAGGGGAGGAATAAACTGACCTTACCTGGTGTGGGGGCAGTGACCAGGTACTTACCTGGTGTGGGGGCAGTGACCAGGTACTGCAGTGATCTTGGGCCCCAGCTTTTCACAGTATATCATTAATTTGGATGAGGAAACTGAATGTAACATTTCTAATTTCAGATGAAGGGATTTCTTTCTTTTTCAATCCTTTTATTAGTTGTCAAATTAATACAGATTGATATATAACATCGATGTTTGTACATGTGATACACAGAGATCAGGAGAACAACCATGGCATGGATAATCATAAAGAAAAATAAAATATAAAAAAATCTGTAGATCCAATGATCTCTTAGTAAATGAATATAATATAAAAGAAAGGAAAGAAAAAGATTTATTGTATAAACTTAAAAAAAGAGAAGAAAAACCCAAATCAACAAGAAAAATTTTAAACAATACATCAAACCAAACTAAACTAAACAGAAAAATTTCAAAAAAACAAACAAAAAAAGGAAAAAAAACTGGACTAAAATTTCTCAGTAATATTCTCAGAGCAATATTATGTTGTCAACTCCGTTCCTCAAATTTGGGAAGTTATTGAAAGGGGATCTACATCATGTGAAAATATCGAATAAATGGACTCCAAATATCTTCAAATTTAAGCGAAGGATCGACAGTACCACTCCTAATTTTTTTCAAGTTTAAACATGATATAGTTTGAGAAGATGAAGGGGTTTCAACCTGAAACATTAACTGTTTCTCTCTCCACAGACGTTGCCTGACCTGCTGAGTGTTTCCAGCATTTTCTGTCTTTATTTCAGACCCAGCACCTGGAGTTTTTGATTTTCTAAATCTGCTAACAGTGCAAACAGGGTGGGACTCTGAGGTGTGAGGAGGACATAGAGGCTTCAAGGTGATTTAGAAAAACTGAGTGAGAGGGTGATGGGGCAGTGTAATGTGAATAAGTGTGGAGTTGTCCACTTCAGTGGGAGAAAAGGAAAGGTAAAGTCTTATTTAAATGGAGGTGGATTGGGAAATGTTGATGTCCAGCAGTCCCTGAAACCAAACATACAGGTGAAACGGGCAGTTAAGATGTTGTATGTCAGCCTTCAAGCAAGAGGTTTTGGGTGCAGGAGCAAGGATATCTTATGATGCAAAGACTGGTGGAGTTGTTGACACCTTGGAGGTAGTCTTAGGCTGCAGCGTGACATCAGTGAAATGGGCTGAGAAACAACAAATGGGACAAGTGAAAGGTGATGCAATTTGGGAGCACTAATGAGGCTAGGACATACACCATGAATGGTAGGGTCCTAGTGGGACCTTGGAGCACGTCCAAAGATCCTTGAAGGTGGCAGCTCAAGTAGACAACGTGGTTAAGAAGGCATATGGGATACCAGCCTTCATTAGTTGGGGCATTGAGTACAAGAGCAGGGAGGTTATGCTTGATAAAACCTCAGTCAGGTCTCAGCTGGAGCACTGTGTGCAGTTCTGGTCACCACCCATCCTTGTAGGAAGGATGTGATGGTGCTGGAGAGGGTGTAGGACTTTCACCAGGACGTTGCCTGGGATGGAGCAGTTCAGTGATGGGCAGAGGCTGGAGAGGATGGTCAGTTCTCCCTGGAGCGGAGGAGGTTAAGAACAAAGAACAGTACAGCACAGGAACAGGCCCTTCAGCCCACACTATCTGTACAGCCATGATGCCAAATTCAACTAATCCCATCTGCCAGCACGTGGTCCATGTCCCTATTGGAAGCAGATGACAGTGGACATGTTTGAGGTGTATAGAGTTATGAGGAGGTACAGGTAGGGTAGATCAGGAAACTATTGCCCATATCAGAGGTAGATAAAAGTAGAGGACATAGGGTAAGGGGAAAGAGATTTAGTTGGGATCTGAGGGGGACCTTCTTCACCCCGAGAGTGGGGAGTACCTGGAACTGAGAGAGAGGTGGAAGCAGAGTCACTGAGAGCTGACAAGCACCTGAATCACCCAGCCACAGAAAACTAAGGGCTGTGCTGGGAGATGGGATTAATGCCAATGGTGGGCCGAATGGCCCGTTTCCGTGCTGTGAGTCTAGTTATACAGGGCCCTGGTGAGACCACACCCAGAGTGATGAGGGAAAGCTTTCCACAGCAAGGGGCTGGGGTCTGCAACACTCTCAGAGTGGTGGAGGCAAATTCCGGACTGGCGTTCAACAGGGAGCTGGCTAAACACAAGAGAAGACGGGATGTGCGGGTGTGTGGGGAGAGGGCAGGGAGGTGGGATGGCTGGATCGTTCCTGCACAGAGCCAGTCTGGAGCATGTGGGCCAAGTGGCCTCCTTTCCTGCTGTGACCATTCTGTGACAGTGCATGGTGAAGGTATATGGATGTGGATTTACTGACTGATCCTGCTCTGACCTTCTCTGCCTTTGACCAGATGACAACTCCCGGGTGGTGCTGAAAGGCAACAGCGGCGACAAAGATGGATTCATCAACGCCAGCTACGTCGACGTGAGTGTCAGCCTGGGCCGTGGGGTGGTGGGTGGCAACAGGCGGCGGCTCAACAATCCCATCCCCAGTACTGACGTGTGAGTGCCTGAGACAAGGCTGAAGCGTTTCATGGCCTGGCTCCGAGGGGCGATTCCGGCCAAGTGGGGGTCAGCCCAGTGGGAATCACCCCATACTCACCAGTCCTCTCAAGCTGCTTGCTCCTCCACCGTCCAGTCCGGCCCTTTGTCCAGCCACCTTCACTGACAAAACACCTCCCTCTGTCGGCAGGGGAGCACTCTGACTGGAGGCAGCCATGTCCCAGACTGGGTCCCAGTAAAAGACGGGCAACTTCCACAGAGCAGCACAGCTTACACTCGCCACTAGGAGCCGCGTGGCATCCTGATGGCAGCGCCTCTGGCAGAAAGAAGTACTTCACCAGTGCACCCCATCTGGGAGGATGCTCAACATACAGGGGTCTGTGCAGGGTCTGAAGGTGGAGAGTCACCATTTGGGAACGGACACACACCAGCAACTGACGGGCTCCTCAATCGGGAACCGCAGCAGAGACCCAGTGTTTCCTGTTACCTCAGAGATCCTCCAGCTTCTTCTGGATCTTGGTGGCAAAGGCAGAGGGTGGGACCAAAGTGACCAAGCGGTACCGCAACATGGAGGTCACCAGTTGGTTTATGACCAGTCCTCTGCAGGTCAGCACTCAGAGCAGTCCTGTGCAGCACCTTAGCCGGTTGGTGACGTTCACCTCCAGCTCCTGCCAGTTCACTGGCCGGGCTTCCTCAGTGGGGTCAGGTAGACTCCCAGATAGAGGAGATACCTTATGCTCCACATAAACAGTCTCATCTCCACCAGCAGAAAGTCCACCCACCACTGACCTACTAAGAGTCTGGAACATTTCTCCCAGTTGATCCTGGCAGAGGATGTAGCTAAGAAAATCCGCTGGCACTCGTATATCCTCTGTAGATCAATGGGATCTGTGACCATGAGGAGCATGTTGTTCACATAAGGTGAGAGGACCATCTCCACACCCAGCCCACACAGAACTAGAGGCATCAAAGAAGACACAGGAATGGCTCCACACAGATGGAATATGACTGGCTGGACATGGGGCATCCCTGACACATTTCTCTCCCAAAGTGAAGGGGCACAGTCAAGGACACAAGGCACTCTGTGCCCGATTGCAAAATTCAAATCCAAGCCACAGTCCAAAAGCACACAGAGCAGCCCAGATAGGTATACGTGATCCACTCTGTCTTACTCTTTCTCCTAGTCAAGGGAGAGAAAGGTGACTGAAAGAGCAGTGCTCTGGGTAAGGTGGACCAGGTTCCAGACCAGACGGATGTGCTGGATGGATTAGCTTTGGACCATGTAGGACTGGTTGGGGTGGATCATTTGGGCCAGAATGGAGCCCAGACTGGGGGCCGTGGCCAGAGCAAAGACCTTGTAGTCCTTGCTGAGGAGAGAGACTGGTTGCCAATTTCTCAAGAGGCAGATACCACTGCTATCAGGCAGCAGGACAATGACTGCCCTGTGCCAGGAGAAGGGCATCTCCCTGGTCACCAGGCTTTTCCCAGGACCCACACATGTCCCAGAAAGCCCTCAGGAACTCCACTGTGATGTACTAGCTGGAGCTGGTCACTGGTCAGCCTGCCGATGTCAGCCGAGCATCCAGACCAGGCTGATCTCCAGCTGGTCTGCGTGTATCCTCACTGGACGGATCCAGAGAGAACTGGGCCCTGTAAAAGGAGCAAACCGTCATCCCTCCCTCCAGATCCGTGACGACAGCTCTACGAGCCGCTTCCCGAGCCCCACCAGCGAGTGGAAGGGAAGGGGTGCAATCCAAATCATAGGGAACGGGGGTGGGCCACAGGTCAGAGTGCAATGAGGGTGGCAGGTGAACTGCCCCCTCCTGACATCTCGCTTCTTCTCTGCAGGGCTACAGGAAGCAGAACTATTACATCGCAACACAAGGTGCGTCTGTCAGAGACAGGGCATGGCGGGACTCATCACCTGCTCCTGCCACTCGCCAACCCCAGCCATCCCTGACCCCTACTGCACCTAGCTGTCCATGATCCCTGACCCCTGACCCCAGCCACACCTAGCCATCCCTGACCCCCGCTGCACCTAGCTGTCCATGACCCCTGACCCCTGACCCTGGCCGCACTCAGCCGTCCCTGACTCTGGGCATTCCCAGCTGTCCCTGAACCCTGACCCTGGGCACTCCCAGGCATCCCTGATCCCAGGTGCACCCAGGCGTCCCTGACCCCTGACCCCAGGTGATCCCAATATTCTTGACCCCTGACCCTGACCCTGGGTGCTCCCAGACATCCCTGATCCCAGATGCGCCCAGCATTCTTGACCCCTGACCCTGGGTGCTCCCAGGCATTCCTGACCTCTGACCCCGGTCACCCCACGTAGCTAACATGTGACTCCCACCTCGCCATCCCTGATGTCCACAAGGCCGACCTGTGATCACGAGTCCTGCACCCTGACCCCGCCACTCCTTCCACTGAACCCCTCAGGCCATTGACTCAGTTTCCTGTCCCCCGTTGAGGGTCGTAGCCGCAGGGGGCATGGACAGCCAGTTCACCTGTTGTGTTGCCTGAATCCGCAGGGCCACTGACGGAGACCATCACCGACTTCTGGCAGATGGTGTGGCAGGAGAACTGCACCATAATTGTCATGTTAACCAGGATCAGTGAACAGGGCAAGGTGAGTGATCCCCGCTGACCCCGCCCCACGTGACCCCTGATGACCCTGCCCAGCTCCTGCGTATTCTCGGCTGACCCCACTGGGACCCATATTCGACCCCTACTGACCCATCTTTGACCCCTCATAACCTCTGCCCCAGTGTGACCCCCCACATGACCCCTACCGATCCTGCCCTGCTCTTGTCCAACTTTTGCTGACCCCACTCTGCCCTCTCATGTCCCATATTGAGCCCACACTGACCCCATCTGCCTTCCCATGACCCCTGCAGACCCCGCTGGCGTGAGAGTAACTCCTGCCTTTCCCTTGCAGTGTAAGTGTGAGCGATACTGGCCAAAGGAGGCAAGCCAAACCTTCGGGGAGTTCACCATCACCCGGGTCAGCGAGAAGAGCCCCAGCACAAAGGACTTCAGCATCCGCACCCTCCAGCTGCACAAGGTCAGGGGGCGAGGGGAGGGTGCAGAGATCGGCTCTGGGTCAAGGTTGGGGTTACGGATTGGGATGGACCCTATGCAACATCTGACCTTTCCCAACCTCTCCTTCTCTCAGGCTGGATCCGCACCAGGGTCCTCCCGGCAGATACAGCACTTCCACTACCTGCAGTGGCCGGATCACGGCGTTCCCAGGAATCCCATCGGCATCTACCGGCTGCTGAAGGCCATCAATCAAACAAACCGTCATACAGGGCCCCTGGTGATCCACTGCAGGTGAGGAGCTGAACCCCACCCCATCCCGAACCCCCATTATCCCAAACCCCACACTCATCTCCAAACCCCACACTCATCTCCAAACCCCACACCCATCCCAAACCCCACACTCATCTCCAAACCCCACCCCCATCCCAAAGCCCACCCCATCTCAAACCCAAACCCCATCCTAAACATCACCCCATCCTAAACCCCACCCTCATCCCAAACCACACCCTGATCCCAAACGACACCCTGATCCCAAACCCAACCCACATTCTCCAAACCCGACCCTCATCCCAAACCCCTTCCCAAACCCCACCCTCACCCCAAACTCCACCCTCATCCTAAACCCCACCCTCGTCCCAAGCTCCAGGCCCATCCCAAACCCTATCCCCATCCTAAACCCCACCTTCATCTCCAAACCCCACCCCATCTCCAAACCCCAGCCCCATCCCAAACCCGACCCCATCTCCAAACCCCCCATTTCAAACCCCACCCCATATCCAAACTCCACCCCCATCCTGAACCCCACCATCCCATACCCCACTCCCACCTCCGAACCCCACCCTCATCTCCGAAAGCCTGCCCCATCTCCGAAATGCCATTGCATCCCAAACTCCACCCCATCCCAAACCCCATCCTCAACCCATCCCAACTCCATCCTCATCCCCAATACCAACCCCATCCCCATCCCTATTCCTACTCACCATCCCAACCCCATCCTCAACCCCACCCTGAACCCCACCCCCTTTCCCATCCCCATCCCTAACCCCATTCTCAGATGGGGAGCTGTTCCCAGCAAACAGGTGGGGCTTGGTTTTTAGGAGGGTGGGGTTTTTCCTCGGGAAGGAATCTTGAAGCAGGCGTTTGTGGAGGGAGGGAATTCCCAGTGGGTGGTGTATCCCCGTTGGTGGGGTTTCCCAGTGGGTGAGGTTTCACCATGGGTGGGATTTCCCAATGGGTGGGGTTTTCCAGTGTGTGGGGTTTCCTAAGGGAAGTTTCCCAGTTGGTGGGGCTTTCCTGTGGGTGGGGTTTCACCATGGGTGGGGTTTTCCATGGGTGGGGTTTCCCGGTGGGTGGGATTTCACCAGGTGTTCCTAGTGAGGGTGGTTTTTCCATGGGAGGGTCTCCTGGAGGGTGGGGGCTGAACTCTGAGATCCTGAGGATGGGTTGTGGGTGTAATGCTGGTCTCTGATCTGCTGGCAGTGCTGGTGTGGGTCGTACAGGAACTTTCATTGCCATCGACTACCTGCTGAAGATGGCAGAGGAGGAAAGCAAGGTGGACGTATTCCAGTGTGTGGATCGGATGCGGTGCAAACGGCCGGGCATGGTGCAGACCCAGGTGGGAGGTCACCACAGTCACCAGCCTGCAACCAATACCCTGCCAATAACCCGTGCCCTTCCTCTCTCCCACTCCCTCAAGGTGGAAGTAGGCACTGACATCAGTACTGGGGAAAGGAAGCTGCCTCATTTCACTATACCCCATCCTGCCTCCCTTAAGGACTCCATTCCATTCTCTCAGTTCCTCTGTCTCTATCATGTTTGCTCTGATAGTGAGACATTCCACAAATGTGCCTCTAAGATGTCTTCCTTCCTCCTGAACCGTGGGTTCCCATCTACAATAAGCCACTGACTGTGTCTCATCTATTACCCACACCCCTGCTTTCATCTCTCATAGAACATAGAACAGTACAGCACAATAACAGGCCCTTCAGCCCACAATATCTGTGCTGACCATTGTGCCAATTTAAATCTATCCCATTTGCCTACACATGGTCCACATCCCTCCATCCCCTGCCTGTTCATGTGTCTGTCGATGTGCCTCCTATCGTATCTGTTCCCACCACCACCCCTGGCAGTGCATTCCAGGCACCCACCACTCTCTGAGTAAAAAACTTGCCTTGCAAATCTCCTTTGAACTTGCCCTCCTCTCTCCTTAAAGCTATGCCCTCTAGTATTTGACATTTCCACCCTGGGGAAAAGATGCTATCTACCCTCTCTATGTTTCTCATAATTTTATATACCTCTGTCAGGTCACCCCCTCAGCCTCTGACGCTCCAGGTAAAACAATCTACTGTAAGTTTCTTCTACCTTTCCTTGTCGCTAATACTCTGCAATCCGGACAACATGCTGGTGAACCTCTTCTGCACCCCCTCCAAAGCCTCCACATTCTTCCTGTAATGTGGTGACCAGAACTGCGGTCAATACTGCAAATGTCGCCAGACCAAAGTCTTATACAGCTGCCACATGACTTCCTGACTTTCAATGCCCTGACCAAGCGTGCCATATGCTTCTTCACCACTCTATCTACCTGTGCGGCCACTTTCAGGGAGCTGTGGACTTGGACCTCAAGATCCCTCTGTTAAGGGTCCTGTCATTTACTGTGTACTTTCCCCTGACAGTTGACCTCCCAAAGTGCAACACCTCACACTCACCCAGATTAAACCATCTGCCATTTGTCCTATCATATCTGCAACCGATCTGTATCCTCTGACGACCTCCTACACTGTCCATCACTCTGACATTTGTTTGTCATTCACAAGCTTACTAATCAGCCCATCTTCACTTTCGTCCAGTTTATCAAAGGTTGTTAAACAGATTTAGAGTGCACAGTATTGACAGATCGAGTGACTGACTGAGGACATTTATGTTTATGTAAGGTTATGAACTTTGTTGGTAAAGTAGAAAGTCTGGATATGAGATTTCTTTATTAGTCACGTGTACATCAAAACACACAGTGAAATGCATCTTTTGCGTAGAGTGTTCTGGGGGCAGCCCGCAAGTGTCGCCACACTTCTGGCACCAACATAGGATGCCCACAACTTCCTAACCCGTACGCCTTTGGAATGTGGGAGGAAACCGGAGCACCCGGAGGAAACCCACGCAGTCACGGGGAGAACGTACAAACTCCTTACAGACAGCAGCGGGAATTGAACCCGGGTCGCTGCGCTGCAATAGCGTTACGCTAACCGCTACACTACCGTGCCTGCCCCTGGATATTTTGTAAATGGTGATAGATTGGAAGTTGTTGATATTCAGAGGGACTGGGGTATCCTTGTTCACAAACCACTGAAAGTTAACAGGCAGGTTCAGCAGGCACTCAGGAATGCAGGCAGTATGTTAGGAAAATCAAAGCATTGCAGATGCTGGAAATTGGAAACAAAAACGGAAAATGCTGAAACCTCTCAGTGGGTCAGGCAGCATCTGTGGAAGAAGAAACAGATAATATTTCAGCTTTGGGACCCTTTGCCAGAACAAGAAAAGAGAGAAACAAGTTAGTTTTCACCGGGTGGGGATGTGTAGAGTAATCTCTGATAGGGTGAGAATGCGGACAGTTAGCAGCACATGTCTCTGCCTCTGTCTCTGTGCAATGAATATGGCTGTACTCATAGAGTAACAAAAGCTGAGCTGTTATGATTCCACACACAAGGGGCCACTTCTGATGCAGCCGGACAGAAAGAGTGAGTTACCTGAAGTTGGAGAATGGGATACCGATTCCTGCAGGATGCAACGTGCTCAGATGAAATATTAGGTTCTGTTCTCCAAGTTTGTGTTGGGGCTCATTGTAACATTTTGTAATATGTTGGCCTTTCCTGCAGAAGGATTGGAGCACCAGGAACATCTTGCTCCAATTATACGGAGCCTTAGGAAAACTACACTGGGACACAGTCTACAGGTCTGGTCTCCTTAAGGAAGAATATTCTTGCAAAGATTCGCCAGATTGATTCCTGAATTCTCACAGGCTTTTCTGATGATACAAGGCAGGGTGTTGTGTGGGCTTTGAGGAGGATGCATTGGGGTTTCAGGAGTACATAGACAGGTTAAGTGAATGGGCAAGGACACGGCTCTCTCTTTCCCTGTACCGGGTCTAACCTGCTCTCTCTCTCTCTCTCTCTCTCTCTCTGCAGGAGCAGTACCGATTTATCTATTTGGTGCTTCTGGAGGCACAGCTGTTTGGGGACACGGCGATTCCAGTGGTGCAGTTCCGAGAATGTCTGAGCAGCCTGATAGAGGGGCAGACAGGACGTCCGAGTAGCAGCTGCAAGAGGGAGTTTGAGGTGCAGGACTGGAGCAGGCCGATCACACAGCACGTGCTGCTCTGTGCTTGAGCTGCACTCATGCAAGGCTGCTTTGGCTTGAGGTTGATGGTGGGGCTTGGCTTGTATGGGCTACAGATCTCCCCACGCTGGCTGGTGCTGCTGTGTCCCTCCTTGCTCTGTCGTTTTTGTCTTACTGCCCTTCCTCATTCTTTCTGCCAATTCTCTGTGTTAAACTCCACCCACCAGCTGGCCACCCACTCTGCTCGCCGACCACTGTCCTCCTGTGGTCTCTGACTCTGCTCGTCACTGTTACACTCCCAAACCGTGCCGACCACAGATTTGAAGATCTCACCCTTCACACCCATGTCCATGTCTGTGTTGTATCAAAGCTAGCAGCCATCCAGCTCTCTGCCCTGGGGAACACAGTTCCTGCTCCAGTCTGAAAAACATTTGACCCACTCTTTACCTTCTGCCTTGGAGCCAAGTGTCCTGTCCCTGCTGCTACCAACTCTGTCATTCCCCTGGCCTCAGTTTTACTCACAGCCTTGTGTGTGACCTTATAGAGGTGTATTAAACCATGAGGGGCAGAGGTAGGCTGGATGGTCACTGTCTTTTTCCCAGAGCAGGGGAGTCTAATCCCAGAGGGCAGTGGTTTAAGGTGAGAGGGGAAAGATTAAAAAGGATCTGAGGGTGGTGGGTACACGGAACGAGCTGCCAGAGGAAGCTTTAGAGGTGGGTACAGTTACAACATTTAAAAGACACAGACAGGTACATGAATGGAAAGGTTTAGAGGGATATGGGCCAAAACCAAGCAAATGGGACTGGCTGAGGTTGGCACCTTGGTCAGCACGGACGGGTTGGGCCGAAGTGCTGTATGACTCTGGCAGCCCCCATTTCCCTGGTACAGAGCGATACCGCGCTGCTGAGCTTTACAGTTTCTCCTGTTTATCTGCGCTGCCACCTTCAGGGGCCCACGGACGGGTGGGACAAGTCTCTCACCTGCTGCCTGTGATCCTGCCTCCCCCTGCCTGCTGCTCCTCTCCTGACACATCACCGCAATCCCGGGAGGGGAAGGGGTTGTGGGTTGAGGAGAGGACAAAGGGAGGAGGGGGCAGGGAAGCGGGAGGAGGGGGAAGAGGTGGAGGGGAGGGGAGGGGAGGGGTAGAGTGGGAGGAGGGGGAAGGGGTGGAGGGTCAGGTTTGGGGCAGGACTCCGACTGGGACAGTTTTACACCAGCAGGGAGGTGGTGCATGGTGCAGCTGAGAGGTAACGCAGACCCCTGGCTATCGGAGCATTGATCCCGGCTGCCTGAGCGACCCCCACCTCACTCACCCTCTCTGTTCCCCACAGACACTGCAAACCTACTCTCAGCTCTTCAAATCGCATCGACACACAGAGGCCCTGCGGTTATGTAACATCGCGAAGAACAGGTGCTCCCAAATCTTGCCAGGTAACAGATCAGCCTCAGAACCACCGGACTCACTCCCCTCCCTCCCCTTCACTCCCCTCCCTCCCTCCTCCTCAGTCCTCTCCCTCCCCCACTCCCTTCCTTCCCCCTCACTCCCCTCCCCTCACTCCCCTCCCTCCCCTCCCTCCCCCACTCCCTCCACTCAGTCCCCTCCCTCCCCTCCCCTCACTCCTCTCCCTCCCCTCAGTCCCCTCCCTCCCCCTCACTCCCCTCCCTCCCCTCCCCTCCCTCCCCCTCACCTCCCTCCCCTCCCCTCACTCCTCTCCCTCCACTCAGTCCCCTCCCTCCCCCTCACTCCCCTCCCTCCCCTTCCCTCCCTCCCCCTCAGTCCCCTCCCTCCACCTCAATCCCCTCCCTCCCCTTCCCTCCCTCCCCCTCAGTCCCCTCCCTCCACCTCACTCCACTCCCTCCCCTTCCCTCCCTCCACCTCACTCCCCTCCCTCCTTGTCACTCCCTTTCCCCTCTGTAGGACACTTTGTGCTGAGATGAGAACTGTCTTCACTGAGAGGGTGGTGACCTTTGGAATTATCTACCCAGAGCGCTGTGGAGACTCAGACAAGGTAGAGGTGGTTGCAGCAGAGAAGGCTGAGGTTTACCTGACTGAGCTATACAAATATTGAGGGAACAGATAGGATAATGAGAAAATTCACCCTCCATTCCTCTCCCATCCTTCCCTCAAACCCCCTCCTGCCTTTTCATTCCCTCCCACTCTGACTCCCATATCAGAGGTGTTTAAAACCAGAGGGCTCGTCCAGATACTCAGGCAGTGTGTTCCAGAATCTCGCTGGGTGAAAAGATTCTTTCTTGGATATTCATTAGCTCTCCCTACCCTTTACCCTAAACCTATGCCCTCTGACTACAGACACCTCTGCAATGGGTAAGTGATTTGCACTGTTGACTCTACCAAGGCCCTTCATATTTATGTGCACCTTGGTTAAGTCACCCTCAGCCTCTCCACTCCAAGTAAAACCCAGCCTCTCCTCATAACTGAGACACTCCATCCCAGGCAATGTCCTGGTGAATGTCCTCAGCACCCCCTCCAGTGCAGTCACATCTTTCCTACAGTGTGGTGACCAGAACTGCACCCAGTTCTCCAGCTGTGACCCAACCAATGTTTTATGAAGTTGTAACGTGACATCCCTGCTCTTATATTTTATGCCCCAACTAATGAAGACAAGCACCCTGTATGTCTCCTGCACGACCCTACCAGTGCTGCCACCTACAGGGACACTTGGTCGTGGACACTGAGGTCCCTCCATTCAAAGTCAAAGTCAGAGTCGAGTTTATTGTCCCATGCACGTCCGTGTGTGCATGGGTGCAGTGAAAAACGTACATGCAGCAGCTTCACAGGCACGTAGCATTAGATAAGCAGCATTCACAAGAAAAACATGAATCAAACATAAATTAAACATGAATTATACACAACTGTTACAAGAAAGACACAGTTAGAACAAAACAGTCCATTTTAGTGCAAAGTGATTATGTGATCACAGTGTTGTTAATCTGTAGTGATCAAGGTTGTGCAGGTCGGTTCAAGAACCGTATGGTTGAAGGGAAATAGCTGTTCCTGAACCCGGTGGTGTGGGACTTCAGGCTTCTGTACCTCCTGCCCAATGGTCTGACCATTCACCGTGCAACACTTTACATTTGGCAGGATTAAACTCTATCTGTCCACCTGACCAGTTCATTAATGAAGTGCTGTAGCCTAAGATTTCTCTCTTCATTATCAACACTGCCAACTTTCAAGACGTCTATGAACGTATTAGTCCTACCTCCTTTATTCACAGACTTCCAGTCACAAAAATATCAACCCTGACCATCACCCTCTGCTTCCCATCACTCTGCATCCAGTTTGCCAACTTGCTGTGGATCCCAAGGAGTTTAACCTGTGGATCAGTCTCCCATGGGACCTTGTCAAAGGCCTGACTGAAGTCCTTGGAAACCACATCATCGACACAGTCAATGAAAAACTCCACCCATCTTGTCTCTGTGCCCTTCCCATCCCCTACTCTCCCTTCAGCAGGGCCTGATTTGGGACTCCTGACCCCAATGGGACTGCCCCCTCCAACCCCTCTGCCATTGCCTGCCCACAGCTCGATGCCCTGAGATGGGGTCTCCCTACTGGACCCCCACCCTCAATGCCTCCTGTCTCATGCTGCTGTTCCCTCCCACAGCGGAGCATGTCCGGCCCAGCCTGCTCTCAGTGAAGAACCTGGATGGCAGTGCAGGCTACATCAATGCAGTCTTCACAGAGGTAAGAGCAGAAACCCCCCTTATCCAGTCCACATACAGCCCCTCCCTCATTATACCCCTCACAACCCAACCCCTCCCTCCTGTAACCCTCCATACCTCTGTAACACCCCCACACCCCTCCCCGTCTCTGTAACCCCCCCACACCCCTCCCATCTCTGTAACACCCCCACATCCCTCCCATCTCTATAACCCCCAACACCCCTCCCCAACTCTGTAACCCCCCCACCCCTCCCTGTAACCCCACACATCCCCATCTCTATGACCCCCGCCTTCCCTACACCCCTCCCCATCACAGCAATCTCCTCTAACCATGGTGAGGGTGGCCGCTTTGGGTCTTGAGATGTATGGCTGTAAGTTGTCCCGTGAGTGGGTGTGACTGCGATCCGGTGGGTGTGTGCGCCTGTGTAAAGGTGTCAGCATATACTGTGAGTGTGTGAGTAAGTGCACGTGTTTGGGTGTTTTGAGTGTGAGTGGGTGTGAGCAAGTGAGTGTGATTGTCGCTCCCTGTGTGTGTGCTGCTGAGTGTGAGGGAGTGGGCACAGACTTGTCACTGGGCGGCTGTGAGGGGTAGGGTCATAAGCGCGAGCAGGCAGAGGGAGAGGGTGTGGGTGGAGGGAGGGGGCATGGTGGTGCTTCGGTGGGTGGGGGTGGGGAGCGGTGGGTGTGGGGTGGTGAGTGGGGGTGGGGAGCAGTGGGTGCGGGGCAGTGGGTAGGGTGGGGGCGGTGTTTGGGGTTTGGAACTGCAGGCACCCTGAGCTGTTCTTTTCCCCACCACCACCCCCCCACAGCGCCACGGTCTGAGGGACCGCTTCATCCTGACCCAGCTGCCACTGATGCAGACGCTGGCTGACTTCTGGGCACTGGTGTACGACCAGAACTGCACCTGCGTGGTCAACCTGAGTCGTTTGACGGACCTCGACCAGGTGAGCTGTGTGCTTCCCCTTCTCCCACCATCACCCCCCCAAACACCCCTCCCCTCCCCATACACCTGCCCCTCCCCATACCCCACCCACTCCCTATACCCCTGTCCGGTCTCCCCTCCCATTCCCTGCCCCTCGCCATACCCCGCCCCATACCCTTCCCCATACCCTTATCCCCCCCAACCCCTTGTTCCTCCTCCCCCAACCAAACCCTGGACCCCTGACCCTCGTCCCATGACCCTCGACACCCGAGCTGGACCCTGGGCCCAGCCACAGATGCCTGCCGGGTCTGGCTCTCTGGCTGCTCCCACCCCGACTGACGGCTGCTGTACCTCTGCCCTGCCAGACGTACGTGGCCTTCTGGCCGGAGGAAGGTGTTGCAAGCTATGGCCCCTTCCTCGTGGAGATGCAGTCATACACCATCCTCACGGACATCACCGAGAGACACCTGGTTCTCCGCAAACATGGCCAGGTAAGGCCACACCATGGGGGGTGAGGGGAGTTGGTGGAGAGGGAGGGGAGAGGGAGGGGAGGTGCTTGTGAGGGAGGGGGAGGGGGAGGTGCTTGTGAGGGAGGGGGAGGGGAGGTGGTGAGGGAGGGGAGAGGGAGGTGGTGGTGGGGGGGAGGGAGAGGGGAGGGGGCTGCTGGTTGCTGGTGGGGGCGGAGGGAATGAGGCGCTGGTGGGGGAGGGGAGTGAGGTGTGGGGACCCAGCCTGCGGACACAGACCCGGGTACTCAGGAGCCGTGCATCAGGAGTTTACGGTCGGGTGGGGGAGGTTACAAACGGTGATGGGACAGGGGTCGGGGGCAGCAGAGGGGCTGATGGCCAACTGACTGGTGTTGTGTTCCAGAAATTAGAGCGCGAGGTCAAAGTTCTCCAGCTGGACAGCTGGCCGATGGGAGAGCCTGTCCCACAATCCCCACAGCCAATCATTAGCATTGACCAGCGAGTGCAAATGTGGCAGAAACAGGGGGAGCAGTCACCGGTTCTCGTCACCTGCTGGTGAGTTCAGGGAGGCCCTGCCCCCTGACGGCCCTCGCCCCAACCCAGCTCTGACCCCTGACCCCAAACCCTGCCGTTGACCCCAACCCTGTTCTCAACTGCGTACACCGGCGTAATCGACACACACACACACACACACACACACACACACACACACACACAGACTGGAGGTGGGTTGCAGCGGGCTGCTGTCTGTGTTCACTGGTAATGGGAGCCTCTCTTGGCGTAGGGATGGAGCTAGCCGCTGTGGCCTCTACTGCACCGCCAGCAACGTGTGTCAGCACATCCGGCAGTACCAGCTGGTGGACATCTTCCATGCTGTGAAAACCACCCGCAGCAGCCGACCACAGGCCATCGGCACACTGGTAGGTGAACATGTGGTGGGGCGCAGCGTCTGACAATATAGCACAGGCTGCTCTAACTGGGCCTTCTCACGGTGAGGGAGGGGTGAGGCAAGTGGGCAGCTCCTTCGTCGATGCATTAGAATCTGGGAAATGGGGTGCAGCACCAGAGAAACTCTCCGTTTTGGTCTCAGATCTCCAGCGTCTGCAGGTTGATTTTCAGAGATTCAGAAGAGTTTGTTTGGAGAGAGGTTACAGAAAGGTGTCGAGCAGAGGGACCTGGGTGGTACACGGGCCCAGCAAGGAATGGGAAAGCAGAGTGTCTGCCAAAACCAAAACTGAAGTGCTGGAGGAACTCAGTGGGTCGAGCAGCGTCTGTGGAGGGAGAGGGATTGTTGACACTTCGGGTCAAATCCCTGCATCAGGACTGAGAAAGGAGAGGGCAGGTGATCAGTGTAAAGAGGGGGAGGGGGAGGGGGAGGGGAGGGATGAGACAGGAGCCCAAGGTGATTGCTGGACTGAGGTTAACAACATTTAAAAGACATTTGGACAGGTCCACGGATAGGAAGGGGTTAGAGGGATGTGGGCCAAACCCGGGCAAATGGGACTGGTTCAGGCAGGCTCCCTGTTTGGCATGGCAATGACTCTAGGGATGAAGGGCGATGGGCAGATGGAGGCAGGTGGGGTAGTTGGAGACAGAGGCAGAGGAGCAGAGTCTTTGAAGATACACGTGGAGTTTAAACCGAGAGAAATTGATGGTTATAGAACAGTACAGCACAGGAACAGGCCCCGGCCCATGATGTTTGCACCGAACACGACACCGAATTAAACTAAATCTCTTCATCCTGCACATGATCCATGTCCCTCCATCCCCTGCATGTTCATCTGCCTACCTAAAAGCCTCTTCAATGCCACTATAGTATCTGCCTCCACCACTACCCCTGGCAGCACATTCCAGGCACCCACCGCTCTCAGTGTAAAAAATCTTTCCCCCTCTCACTTTAAATGCATGCCATCGTTGGGAGATTAGGAGAAGGAAAGGTGATATTATTGAAGCACAAACCTCGACAGTGTCAATGCTGAGAGTTCCCCTCATGGGGAATGTAGAACTGTGGGTGAGGCAGCGAATCATTGAACAATTCAAGGTGGAGATAGGGAGCCTGTGGGAGAGCTAAGGTTTTGGGAAAAAGGGAAAGGGAGCTGAGGCCAAGATGGAATCAGCCGGGATCCATTGACGGGGGCAGCAGGCTGCAGTGTCCCTCGTCCGTGTTGGAAACTGCTGGATTGCCCATCCCATCGTGTTGTGGACACAGCAGGCTGCAGGTGTTGGAATCTGGAACAACAAGAAACTGCTGGAGGAACTCAGTGGGTTGGGAGGAAAGGGATGGTCCCTGCTTCAGGTCAAAACCCTGCATCAGGACTGAGTGGAGAGAGGAGGTGGCTGGTGTATAGAGGGGAGCGGTGAGATAGGGGTTGGAAGCTGAACCAGATGAGGAGTGATGATGGGCAGATTGAACAGGTGGAGGAGGGGAGAGGGAAGGGGAGAGACAGGCTGGAGGTGAGAGGCGGAACCGGAGGGGGTGTGGTGAGAGGGAACTAGTGGGGGGGGGGTGGCGCAGTGGGAGGGAGGATGGGGCAGGTAATCAGAGGGATGGAGACCTGGGTGGACTGGTGGGAGAGGGAAAGGAAGAGGGGAGTGGGTTACACTGCCCCGGCCGTAGCCCCACTCACTGCGGTTGACCTATTCTTCCTTCCCTCCCAGGATCAATACAGCTTCTGTTACTGGCTGGCACAGGTTTACCTGGAGACAGACGGGCACATTTCCAACGCAGGCACTGGCTGTGCCCAGGAACAAGACATCACCAACCAGGACAGTGAGGATCTGCTCTGATCAGTCACAGTTCACCCTGGTCACCCCTCACAGAGTGTTCCTTCAGTAGATGTCCCCACCAGTGATGGTCAGTGTTAGAGTGCAGCCTCTGCCTCAGTCCACCCCACCTTGTCATGCTCCATCTCATTACTGGTACTTTCTGCCACAGGTCCCCTCCACCTCTCCCTCCTCCACAGGCCTCCTCCACAGGTCCCCTCCACCTCTCCCTCCCTTCCTCCCTCACAGCCCCCCCCTTGCCCTCTTGTCACTGATGCCCGGGGTGTAGGGGGGTGGCTATTGCCCTGCCAATATTCCTCAGATATTTGTCTGTCAGATCTCCCTAAGCTTCTGCTGCTCCTGGGAGAACAGACCCAGCCTCTCTGGTCTCTCCTTGTAACTGAAATGCTCCATCCCAGGCACATCCTGGTGAATCTCTTCTGCACCCTCCGTAGAGCCCTACCACTCCCTGTGCATCTCCGACCATCAGCCCACCTAAAGTGCATCACTTTGCACTCACCAGCATTAAATTACATCTGCCATCGCTCTGTTTGTTTTACTAACGGGCCTATACCATCCTCCCTATCAACACCACCAGATTTATATCATCGGCCAACTTATTATTCATAGCTCCCATATTCATATCTAAAACAAATAATAAGGTCCCTGTGACACATCATTGGTTACAGGCTTTGCAGGGATATACAGGGTCCAACACTGGAACACACACGGGGTGTACAGGGTCTGACACTGGGACACACACGGGGTATACGGGAGACAGAAGTGGGACATTGCCTTACCCAACCCCTGACCACTGTTCAGCCCTGACTTGTGGCGTTGGGACCTTACGGGCTTCCTTCACTCTGTCAGGGAGAGTTGGACAGTGGAGGAAGAGGAAGGGGCTGGGTCAAAGGAAAGTCCCCAGCACCTGTCACAACTAATAGATTTTCCTAACATGCTTCACTGGAGAGACACCCACAGGTGGGTAAAGATGGGGTTGTCTGTGGGACACCCATGGATGGGACGTGAAAGTGGGAGTGGCAGCTCCCCTACCCCCTCTGCCATGGGTATTATTCTCTGACCCTGCTCCACTCACACAAAATGAATGTTTGTGAATTTCCCTGAATGTCAGTGTAAAGTCCTATCAATAAAGAGCCTGCAATTCTTCTCCAGTTTTCTCTGACCCTCTATTTTGCTGGGATTGGTCCTGGTCCTGCCTGAGCTGGTAACATCACCCCCTTCAACACTCTGTGTGATTCCAGACCCCCCAACAGCTGCTGATGTTCACCCTGACCAAGTGCTCTGCCAGAACACTCCCCTCTCCACCATCTCCATTCTCCACTGGGTTTATTAGTGACCATCAGACCAGTCTTCTCCAAAGTTGGTCTTGCCCAGAGCTGGAAACATCTCAGCCTCCTCTCTCCTTTCAAACCTTTCAGAATCAGATGGCCCCAACATGCTGGGTGGAGAGAAGAACCCAGATTATTCAGTGGTTCCATAATGTGGAACTCTTTGGTTCTGTGGTTTTTGGCAAATTGTCTGTAGTTTCTCTAGTACCGCCACATCCTTTTTAAAAATATGGAGACCCAACCTGTTCCAAATCATCCCCAAGTCCTATAGTTCCTCAATTGGCAACTGTGCATTCACCTGCCAGAGGCGCAGGTTTGGGAACTACCAAAGTGTCTCTGCCTCTCTTCACCTTAAACCTGACCCTTTGATCTTTGGATCACTTGACTCTTTATTGGTTGAATTGTATTCACTAACGTCCATGGGCCATGAAAGAGTTTATGTTCAGCCATGGGATAAAGCCGTTGAATGTGCCTGTGCAGGGTTTGGTGCAAGGTTAACACTCGGCTCAGTTCTGTTCCGGCAGCAATGAATCCAGGTGCTTGGTGTGTTTTATCCTGGCCGCCTGTTGCTGCTTTCAGTGACTACACCCTCTGTACACCCAGATCCTTATCCTTCTCCACCCCTTTCAGTCCCTTACAACTTTCCTACACCCCCCAGACCCCACCCCAGACTGAGACCCATGCAGCAGGTACACGGCAGGAACAGTGGGACGCGCACGCACCACTTGTGTCATCAGCATTCTTGGTTGCACCAATTTCCTTACTTTGCCTCTGCAAACCAGAATAAAATTTTCCAAGTGTAAAAAAAACCCTTCTGGTAGGGCAGGACGATGAATAAACTTGTACCAAAGTAGTACAGTGACCCAGAGGCCCGCGTTCATGGCTGCTGTGGAACTTCAGTTCAGACACAACTTCTTTGTAAAGAGGATCACAACCACGAGATTGTGAAAACCCATTCGATTCACTTGTGTCTCCGGGGTTAGTGTCGCACAGAGAAGGGTGCATCTTAAATACTGAGGAGCTGCAGCCGAGTGAAGCTGCAACAGGCCTACACGCGAGCTGCACCTCACAGGCAGAATAAGCAACTTCACAACCAATGCATCAGATCCACGCTCTGCAGTCCTGTCAGGAATGGGAGAGGACAATTAAACAACTGCCAGGAGGGGCTGTATTCTGGAGTGCTGGAGACAGGCTGAAACATTCGGAACTATACTTGGCTGGAAACACCGATCATCTCAGTTCCTCCTGTGACCCCAGAGAAGCCAGTCTCCAGCCAATGTGATTCAATTCAGACAGAGAAACAAAGTGCTGGAAATACTCAGCAGGTCAGGCAGAATCTGTGGAAAAAGAAACGGTTAACATTTCAAAACTGGAATCATTGCTAGGACCAGATTTAACTTCTTGTGTGTCATTCTGGTCGCCACACTACAGGATGTGGTAGTGACAGAGGGAGTGCAGAGGACACTCACCAGGATGTTGCCTGGAATGGAGGGCTGTAATTACAGGGAGAGACTGGACAGTCTGGGATTGTTCTCACTGAATGTAGGAGGCTGAGGGGTGACCTTACAGAGATTTATAAAATTATGAGGGGCAGAGAAAAATAGATGGTTGCAGTCTTTTCCCCCAGGGAAGAGGAGTCTAGAACTGCAGGGCATAGGTTTTAGGTGAGAGAGGAAGTATTTAAATGAGATGAGGACTACACTTTTCCCCACACGGAGGGTGGTGGGTATCTGAACGAGCTGCTGGAGGCTGATACAACTGCAAATGATTAAAAGGCATTTGGACAAGAAAGGAGTAGAGGGATATGGATCTAATGTGGGCACATGGGACTAATTTGGACGGGTATCATGGTCAGCATGGACGAGGTGGGCTAAAGGGCCTGTTTCAATGCTGTACAATTCCATCCTTTGTCAGAACTGGGAAAGAGAGAACCACGAGTTAGTTTTCAGTAGCAAGTATGGTTGGGAGAGAATATTTCTGGTTGGGTGAGACCACATAGTTTAATGGGGACAGTTACCAGCATATTAAGCTTCTTTGTCTCAGTGCATTGTACATGGGGAAGCTGTGGGGCAGCAGGTTGGACTGGAATAATAAAGTGTAAGGTAGCTTTATTAGTCTCATGTATTTCACTGTGTTTCAATGTACATCTTCTGCGTAGAGTGTTCTGGGGGCAGCCTGCAAGTAAACCTGAACTTTAACCTGAAAGCCAGAGCTAAAATGATGCCAGGCAGGAGCGGCTTCTGAAGCAGACCAGAGAGGCGAGTTAGCTGAGATTGGAGTATTCTGTATCGACTCCTGCAGGCTGCACTATGCCCAGAGAGGTGTTGGGGCTGGTTGTGGCAGTGCCCAGTTCCACAGTGGGGTCTCACCGTGCTGGTGATATGCTGCCTGCCTCTCCCCTCCCCTCCACCACCCCCAACACACCACCCAACTCCCACACCACCCCATTCCCCCAAACACACACCCCAACCCCCAAACCACCCCACCCCCACCCCCCCAACTTCACACACACACACACACACCCAACCCCACACCAACACCCCCACACACATACCCCCACCCCCCCACACCACCCCAACCTCACCCACCCCTCCAACCTCACACCAACCCCCCACCCCACACACCCACCCCACCACCCCAACCCCACACACACACCTCCACCCCAACACACATCCCCCCCACACACACACCCCTACCCCCCCACACCCCAACCCCCAAACCACCCCACCCCCACCCCCCCAACTTCACACACACACACCCAACCCCACACCAACACCCCCACACACATACCCCCACCCCCCCACACCACCCCAACCTCACCCACCCCTCCAACCTCACACCAACCCCCCACCCCACACACCCACCCCACCACCCCAACCCCACACACACACCTCCACCCCAACACACATCCCCCCCACACACACACCCCTACCCCCCCACACCCCAACCCCCCACATCCAAACCCCACACCCACACCACCCCACAACCAAATGCCCGCCCCACCCCCCCTAATCCCACCCAACACCACACACACACACCAACCCCGCACACCCACCCCAACCCCACACCCAAAAACCCACACCCCAACCCCACACCACCCCCCCACCAACCCAACCACCAACCCCACACACCCACCGCCCACACACATCCCCCCACAAACACACACACCCACCCCACCAACCCCACACCAACATCCCACCCCGCACACCCCAAACCAGCCTCCCAACCTCACCGCACCCCCCAACCCCACACACACCCCCACGCCCCAACCGTCCCACACACACACCCCCACCCTCCCACACATACAACCCCACCCCCGACACACCCCACACATACACCCCACCCCGCCCCACCCTCCAAACTCACACCACACCAACCCCCCCACCCCCACACCAATCCCCCCACCCCCACACCAACCCCCCCACACCAATCCCCCCACACCAATCCCCCCACCCCCACACCAACCCCCCCCACACACACAACCACCCCCCAAACCCCCACACACACCCCCACAGCCCCAACCTCACCCAACCCCACACCAACCCCCCCCACACACATACCCCCACACCCCAAACCACTCCCCAACCCCACCCCACCCCCGCCACTGAGAGCTGGCTCCTTTCTCCATCACTGGCGAAGGGTCCCGGAGCAGGAACGTTGCCGGTTCTCCCTCGTTGGATCTTTCACCCCGCTGGATTCCCCCTGGATCCACCCCCCCAACCCGCCCCCGCTGGAGCTGCCCCCCCCCCCCACCCTGACCCGCCCCACCCCCCCACCCTGACCCGCCCCAGCTGGAGCCCCGCCCCCGCTGGAGCCCCGCCCCCCCGGGACCGTGTGAATTAATAAAACCTGAATAAAAAACAATGTGAGACGATGGAACCGAAGGAGCGCCCGCCGGGTTCGGGGGCGGGGCCGAGCGGCGGAGGGGGCGGGGCCGAGCGGCGGGGCCCGGCGGGTTCGGGGGCGGGGCCGAGCGGCGGGGGGCGGGGCCCGGCGGGTTCGGGGGCGGGGCCGAGCGGCGGGGCCGAGCGGCGGGGGGCGGGGCCCGGGACTACAGCTCCCGACATGCAGCGGCGCGCAGGCTACAGGGCGCATGCGGGGTGGGGAGTTGGCGCCTGCGCAGTTGCGGACGCTGGGCCCGGCCCATGGCGCTCGCTCTGCTCCGCGGGGGCCCGGCGGCCGCGCTCCCGGCCGGAGGATGGTCCCGGCTGCGGCCCCGGGCCTGGAGCTCCGGCCCCGGCCCGTTCCAGCCCCAACGCGTGGTCGTGGTAGCCAAAACCACCCGCTTCGAGTTCGAGCAGCAGCGGAGCGGCGCGGCGGGCGGCGGAGAGCGGGAGGCGGCGCTGCGGCAGCGGGTGAGGCCCGGGGGGGGGGGGGGGGGGGCAGCGAGGGGGCGAGGCCCCTGGGGGAGGGGAGGGTGAGGCCCGGGGGGGGGGGGGGGGCAGCGAGGGGGCGAGGCCCCTGGGGGAGGGGAGGGTGAGGCCCGGGGGGGGGGGGGCAGCGAGGGGGCGAGGCCCCTGGGGGAGGGGAGGGTGAGGCCCGGGGGGGGGGGGGCAGCGAGGGGGCGAGGCCCCTGGGGGAGGGGAGGGTGAGGCCCGGGGGGAGAGAGGGGTGAGGCCCCGGGACAGGGACCCAGGGTGGGGGAAACGGAGGGACCTGGGGTGTGGGGAGGCAGACAGGGTGGGACAAAACCAGAGGTTTTGGGTCAGTGATGGGCGGGGGCAACCTGGGGGTGGAACACGATGGTTTGGGGGGGGGGGGGGGGGCGGGGGGAGAGATGTCGTTCACACCATTGGGTTGTAGACTACCCAGGCAGAGTACGTGCTGTTCCTCTAGAATGCAGTGGAGGAGGCGGAGGACAGACAGGTCAGTGTGGGAATGGGGAGGGGAAGTAACAAGGCTGGTAACCAGGAGCTCTGGATGACCACAGCAGGTGGAGCAAAGGTGCTCAGTGAAGTGGTCTGCATCCAGTCTCACCGATGTGGAGGGGACCACATTGAGAGCACCAAATGCAGTGGATGATATTGGAGGAGGTGCAGGTGAACTTCTGCCTCACCTGGAAGGGCTGTTTACCATATACTGTTTCTCTCACCTGGTAGCTGTGGGAGTCAGTGGGTTGTAGTACATGTCAGTGGCTAGTCTGTCTCCTGAGATGGAGACAGATCAGGAAAGGGGAGAGAGGTGTTGGAGATGGACCAAGTGAATTTGAGGACAGAGAAATAAAGGACTGCAGATGCAGGAATCTAGATGAAAAATGCAATGATGCTGGAGGAACTCAGCAGGCCACTGCTCTGCTTCTACCCCCTATACATTAGGCTTCCCCTTTTCCTATCTTCAGTCCCAAAGGGTCCTGACCTGAAATGTTGACTGCTTGCTCGTCTCCAGATGCTGCCTGGCAAATTTGAGGGCAGGGTGGAAGTTGAAGTTGATGAAATTGATGAGTTCCATGGGTGCAAGAGGCAGCACCAATGCAGTCATCAATGTAGCAGAGTTGTGGTGCCAGAATGGGGTTGGAACAATGACTGCTCCACATAGCCAATGAAAAGGCAGGTGTAGACATGGGCCATGGCTACACCTTTGATTTGTAGAAAGTGGGAAGAATCACAAGAGACATTGTTCAGGGTGAACACAAATTCTGCCAGGCAGAGGAAGTGTTAGATCCAACCAGTTCCCCTCTATGTTTGAGAAAGAAGTGGAGATTCAAGTCCTTCCTGTTGTGGGGGAGGAGGAGTACAGGGACTGGACATCCATGGTGAAGAGGCTGTGGGGGGGCCAGGGAAATGGAAGTTGTTCAAATGGTGGAGAGCATTCGAGGTGTTCTGGATGTATGTGGGAAGGGAATGGACCAGAGGGGACAATATGGGGTTGAGGTATGATGAAGGCAGGCAGAAACCAGGCCATCTGTGATCAAAACATCCACCTGTCAGACCTATTTCCTACCAGTGATTGGACTGGTTGATGCATCTCATTTGTGGATCTGGGGAGGAGATAGAAATGGGCAGTGTTGGGTTAGGGTTACCTACTCTTGACATTTAGTGGCATTACCATCACTGAGCCCCCACCATCAACATCCTGGGGTCAGATTTTCTAGAACCTATCTGGACCAGCCACACACACTGCAGCTACATCCAGGTGTGACTCATCACATGACACCAAGGCACTTCCAGCATCTACAAGTGTGTGATGGAACAGGCTCTACTTGCTTGGATGAAGCTCCAACTCTCAGTAACCCCATGATTATCCAGGACCACCTTAAACATTCCCTCCCTCCACTGCCAGTGCACAGAGGCTGCAGTGTACCATCTACAACACACTGCAGTTACTCACCAGATTACTATAGCACCTCCCAAACTTGTGACTTCTACATCAAGAACAAAGGCAGCAGGTGCAGGGGACACCCCCCCCCCCACCCCCCCCCCCCGACAGGTCCCCCTCCAAGGCACACTGACTTGCCAGTTCTCCTCCATCATGGTGTAAATCCTGTAACTCCCTCCCCAGCAGCACTGTGGGAGCATCTTCACCAGAAGGTCTGCAGTGGGTCTAGAAGGTGGTTCACCCCCACCTCTTTGGGGGCAAGAAATGCTGGTGGTGGACATGTCCTGAAAACTGAAACTTTCTCCCTTGTAAGGCTGTCTCTTGCATTCCTCTGGGCTCTCAATGCTCCCCTTGCCTCTGCTGTCAGCTTGGCTGTTGTCCTTTGGAAGGTAGATTTTGGACCAAAACAAAGGAGCCTCCGAGCCACACTTGCCTTGGAGTGGTGGATAGATCCTTGTAGCTGTACTTTTGTTTCCTCTTGGTCTTCCTGAATCCTCTTATCAGTACTTGGTATTCCAGCATTCCCTGCCAGGATATTGTTCCAATCTGGTTCCATTTGCCCTGGTGCTTTGAGCTGAGTGTTCTGCCAGCCTTTGCCCCATGCCTGCACTGCCTTGACCTGGCCGTGTTGTTGTGTGTTTGCAGCTTGCCACGAAGGGATCCAGTTACTGCGGATTACTGGAAAGGCACCACAGTCACAGCGTGAATGTTCAGCATGTGCTGGATAGTCTCCGGTAAGCAGAAGCTTCCACTCTCCCTGACCCCCCCCCCCCCCATCCCTTTCCCCCACTCCCATCTGCAAGGCAACAATTGATCTGTGATTGTCACAAGTCACTACTCCTGCAGCTGTCTCTGCCCCAAGGACTCTCCTCATAACCAGAACAGTGCAGTCCAGACAACATTTTGGTGAATTGCCTCTGCACCCTCCAGTGCTGTCACATCTGTCCCAATAGTGTGACAACCAGAACTGTACACAGTGATCCAGCTGTGGCCCAATGTCATACCAGAACATCACTGTTCTTGTATGTCCCTACCAGGGAAGGTACGAGTCCAACAGTGGATCAGCAGTTGAATGGCAGCACTGACTATGGGCAGAATGGTCTCCCACTCCAGTTTATTGTACACCTCAAACACATTAACCTTCCTTGACCTCTACTCCTATCAGTCTATTTTAGGCTAATCAGAATCTCACTTTATCAGTAGGTTGTTCTTGGAACAACCTCCCTGTAATTTTGCAGTTGTATGCTCCACATAAAATATACCTGGTGTTAAGGCGTCTAAACTGCTCTTTAACTCACACCAAAGCAGTTTTGTCCTTGATCACCTGTGACATTGTTTCTCCCCTGTACTGGGACCTTCTCCAACAGCTATGTCAACATCACTGACTGTTGCTTGCATGTAGTGTGAAGCTGACAACCCAATGGTATGAACATGGGATTTTCCAATCAGGTTAACCCCCCCACTCTTCTTCACACACTCACCTGTTTACCTAGTTTTCTTCTACTTTTGTAGACATTTTCCTTCCTTCGTTGCACCCCCCCCCCCCCCCATTCCATCTGCTCAGCATTCCCTCCCCATTCAGGGTCAGCACAGAAACAGACCCTTTCATCAAACATCATCCATGCCAACAGTGATGCCTGTCTATACTAGTCCCATGTACCTGCATTAGCCCCGTCTCTACCTTTCCTACCCAAATGCCTTTTGAACCCTGTAGTTATATCTGCCTCCTCTAGCAGCTTCTGACATTTGCTGCCCTGTGGGGGAAAACTTGCCCCTCAGATCTGGATCCACCTATTGCCAGACAGCCTCTATCCCACCCACCCCCTCGTACCTCTACACTGGCAATCATTCCCCTTCCCTCTCAGTCCTCATGCAGAGTCGGCTTGAAACTTCAACCTGCACCTTTTGCCTCCACAGATGCTATCTGACCCACTGAGTTCTTCCAATGTTGTTTTCTATTCCTCTGCCCTGGAAAAACAATTGTGACTGTATTCTATCTAGGCCCTGTGTTTTCAACTCTTACTCATCAACACCTCAAAACCTTTTGCTTCTAACATATCTAGAAGAGGGTAGCTAGGGAAAGAGTAGGTCCCCTCAGACCAAAAGGGAAGTCTTAGTGTGGAGCCAGGGGAAGTGTGTGGTGTCCTGAATGAATCCTCCACATCATATTCACTTGGGAGGGCACAATGGAGGTGTACATTGGCTGTGTGGAATGTGCACATCAGGAAGGAGGAAGCTCCAGAGATATGGACACATTAAGGTGCACACATCCCCAGGGCCTGATGAAATTTAACTATGGGGAGCAAGGTAGGAGATTACTGGGGCTCTGATGGAGATTTTTGCATCCTCTTTAGCCAGGGGTGAGGTACCAGAAGGCAAGGGTAGCAAGTGCTCTTTCCGTATTGAGGAAGGTGGTAGAGATAAGCCAGGAAACTGCTGACCAGCAAGTCTCACATTAGCAGGGAAACAGTTGGAAAAAAATTTTTTGGTGGGGTTTATGGTCACTGGGAAAGGCAAGACCGATTAGGGGGAGTCAACATGGTGTTGTGCAGGGGAGGGGGTAGAACATTACAGCACAGGACAGGCCCTTCAGCCCACAATGTTGTGCTGACATCTTATCCTGCTCCAAAATCTATCTAACCCTTCCCTCCCACATGCCCCCTCCATTTCTCTATCATGTGGCTAAGAGTCTCTTAAATGTTCCTAATGTATCTGTAAGCAGTGTGGTCCATGCACCCATCACTAAGAAATTTGACATTTTCTTCCCTTCTTTCCCCCCCCCCCCCCCCCCCCATCACCTTAAAATAATATACCCTTGTTAGTCATTGTTGCCCTGGGAAAAAGTCTGACTGTCCACTCAATGCCTTTTATCATCTTGTACACCTCTATCAAGTCATCTCTCTTCTTTCTCTCCAAAGAGAAGAGCCCTAACTCACTCAACCTATCCTCAAGACATGCTCTGCAATCCAGGCAACATCCTGGTAAATCTCCTCTGCACCCTCTCTAAAGCTTCCACATCCTTCCTATAATGAGGCAACCAGAACTGAACACAATATTCCAAGTATGGTCTGACCAGAATTCTGTAGAGCTGTTACATTACCTCAGCTCTTGAACTCAATACACCGACTAACAAAGGCCAATACCATACACCACCTTAACAACCCTATCAACCTGCACAGCAACCTTGAGATCTATGGATGTGGACCCCAAGATCCCTGTTCCTCCACACTGCCAAGAGTCCTACCATTAACCTTGTATTCTGCCTTCAAATTTGATCTTCCAAAGTGTATCACTTCACTTTTCTGGGTTGAACTCCATCTGCCACTTCTCAGCCCAGGTCTATATTCTATCAATATCCTGTTGTAATCTACAGCAACCTTCTACACTATCCACAACACCACCAACCTTTGTATCATCAGCAAACATACTAACCCACCCTTCCACATCCTCATCCAAGTCATTTATAAAAATCACAAAGAGCAGGGGTCCCAGAAATCCCTGCAGAACACCATTGATCACCAACCTCCAGGCAGAATACCATAGAACCATACAGCACAATACAGGCCCTTCAGCCCATGTTGTGCTGCCCTTCAAACCACACCCAAGACTACCTAACCCCTTCCTCCCACATATCCCTCTACCTTAAATTCCTCCATATGCTTGAACTTGTCCAATGCATCAGCCTCCACCATCACCCCCGGTAGTGCATTCCATGCACCAACCACTCTGGGTGAAAAACCTCTGACATCACCCTTGAACTTCCCACCCATTACCTTGAAGCCATGCCCTCTTGTTTTGAGCATTGGTGTCCTGGGAAAGAGGTGCTGGCTGTCCACTCTATCTATTCCTCTCAATATCTTGTATACCTCTATCATGTTGTTGTCACACCACTCCCCCTAATCCACACTCCCCCTAATCCACACTCCCCCTAATCCACACTCCCCCTAATCCACACTCCCCCTAATCCACACTCCCCCTAATCCAGGCAGCATCCTGGTAAATCTCCTTTGCACCCTTTCCAATGCCTCCACATCCTAACTATAATGAGGCGACCAGAATGGGACACAGTAAGTGTGGCCTAACCAGAGTTTTGTAAAACTGCATCATCACTTCGCGGCTCTTCAACTTGATCCCTGACTTCTGAAAGCTAACATCCCATAAGCTTTCTTAACTACCCTATCTACCTGTGAGGTGACTTTCAGTGATCTGTGAATATGAACCCCCAGATCCCTCTGCTCCTCTACGCTGCCCAGAATCCTGCCATTAACCTTGTACTCCGCCTTGGAGTTTGTCCTTCCAAAGTGTACCACCTCACACTTCTCTGGATTGAACTCCATCTGTCACTTGTCAGCCCAGCTGTGTCCTATCAATATCCCTCTAAACTTTGACAGCCCTCCACACTATCCACAACACCACCAATCTTTGTGTCATCTGCAAACTTGCTAACCCAGCCTTCTACCCCCTCATCTAAGTTGAGGATAAATATCACAAAAAGCAGAGGTCCCAGAACAGATCCCTGCAGGACACCACTAGTCATAGCCTTCCAATCCAAATGCACCCCCTCCTCCACAATGATACACTCCACCTACCACCCTCTCTTCTATGAGCAAGCCAATTCTGAATTCACACAGCCAAATTTCCCTGGATCCCATGCCTCCCGACTTTCTGAATGAACCTTCCATGAGGAAGGTTATCAAATGCCTTATTAAAAGGCATGTACACCACATCCACTGCTCTGCCTTCATCAATGTGCTTTGTCACATCCTCAAAGTCGTCGGTCAGGCTCATGAGGCACGACCTGCCCCTCAAAGCTATGCTGACTGTCCCTAATCAGACTATACTTCGCCAAATGCCCATAGATCCTGTCTCCAAGATTCTTCTCCAGTAATTTGCCCACCACTGAAGAAAGACTCACTGGTCTGCAATTCCCAGTTAGGGTCACTATCTCCAAAATGCTCTCCCACTGATAGATCTGAAACCTGATCAGGATCATTACTAGTACAGCCTCTCTGGTCAGCCTGTCCACACTGTTAGGAATCTTCCTGGACACCTAACAAACTCTGGTACCTCCTTATTGCAAAGGCGATAGGGCAATCAATATTAGGGAAGTTGAAATCACTCATGACCACAACCCTATTGTTTTTGCACTTCTCAAATCTGCCTCCTGATCTGCTCCTCAGTGTCTCTGCTGCTATTGGGGGGTCTGTAGAATACTCCCAATAGAGTGATCGCTCCCTTCCTGTTTCTGACTTCCATCCACACCAACTCAGTAGATGATTCCTCCAGGACATCCTCCCTTTCTACAGGTGTCCCTGATCAGCAAAGCCACTCCTCCACCTCTTATCTCCCTTGCTGTCCCTTTTGAAACGTCTTAACCCCAGAATATCCAGCAGCCATTCCTGCCCTTGTGACAGCCAAGTCTCTGTAATGGCCACCACATCATAGTTCCATGTGCTTACCGACTCTAAGTTCATCACCCTTGTTCCTGATACTTCTCACATTAAAGTAGACAGACTTCAACCCATCCAACTGACTGCAGTTTTGCCCTTTCAACTGCCTGTCCTTCCTCAGTCTTTCTACACTCGGCATCTACTTGTACACTAAATGCACCAACCCCTGACATATCACTCTGGTTCCCATCCCCTTGCCAAACTAGTTTAAACCCTCCCCAACAGTTCTAGCAAACTTGCCCACAAGAGTATTGGTCCCCCTCCAGTTCAGGTGTAACCCACCCTTTTTGTACTGGGGAAGGTATGACCTGAAGAGATCACAAGGATCAACAATTCTGAAGCCCTGCCCCAATTCCTCAGCCACACATTCTGCCAGATCACCTATTCTTACCCTCACTAGTATATGGCACAGACAGCAATCCAGAGATTACTACCCTCAAGGTCCTGCTTTTCAGCTTCCTACCTAGCTCCCTATAGTCCCTCTTCAGGACCTCCTCTTTTCCTGCCTACATCATTGGTACCAATATGTACCACAACCTCTGGCTGTTCACCCTCCCCCTTCAGGATGCTGTGGACCCAATCCAAGACATCCCCAACTCTGGCACCCAGGAGGCAATATACCATCCAGGAGTCTCCTTCACATCCACAGAATGTCCTGCCTGGCCCCCCTTATCACCTATCACTACCACCCTCCTCTTCTCCCCCCTTCTCTTCTGCACCACCTGGCTCAGTGCCAGAGACCTGGTGACTGCAGCTTTCTCCTGGTAGGTCAAACCCCACCCCCCCCAAACAAGTATCCAAAGCTGTATACCTGTTATTGAGGGGAACAGCCCACAAGGGTTCTCTGCACTACCTGCCTATTCTCCATACTGCTCCTGACAGTCACCCAGCTACCTGACTCCTACAGCTTAGGAGTGACTGCCTCCCTGTAGCTCTTATCTATGAGCTCCTCATTCTCCCATAGGAGCAAAGGTCATCTAGCTACATCTCCAGTTCCCTCACAGTCTATAAGGAGCTGCAGCTGGATGCACCTCATGCAGATATAGCTATCAGGGAGACTGGAGGTCTCCTAGAACTCCCACATCTCACAGGATGAACACACCACTGACCCTGGAGCCATTCTAACTGCTCTGGCCTGGCACTAAAGGAAACACCAAAGAAAGAAACTTACCATCATCACAAAGCCTCAGTCCCCCTACTCTAACAATAGTCCACTCACACAATGGCTGCTCTCCTTATTATTTGCTGCTGTTAATCAGCCAATCAACTGGTAACAGTTTGCAAATGTGCCTCATTTAAACTCCTGCAAGGTGAAACTCACAGGCATAGAGAGTCACTTCTTTTTTAAAGGTCCCGCTCCAAATCTGGCTCCAACTACTGACTCTGCAAGGTGAAACAGATCATGTCATAAATCTGGAAGAAATTTTTGAGGAGATAACTGAGAAAATTGATGAAGGCACAGTGGTAGGCATGGTTAAAATGGACTTCAGTAAGGCTTTGGACAAAGTCCTGCATGGTAGGTTGGTCCAGAAGGTTAGGGCGCATGGGATCCAAGGTGTGTTGAAAAACTGGATCCGAAATTGTCTGAGTGACAGGAGGCAGAGGGTGGTGGTGGAGGGAAGACTGAATCCAGTGGCGTACATGTCTTGGATGAGAATATCTGTGGTCTGATAAGTACGTTGACTGATAACATGAAGATTGGTATTGTAGATAGAACATAGAACAGTACAGCACAGAACAGGACCTTCGGCCCACAATGTTGTGCTGACATAGCTAATCCCTCCTACCTACAGAATGCCCATATCCCTCCATTTTCCTCTCATTCATGTGCCCATCCAAGCCCCTCTAAAAAGCCCCACAATGAGTTTACCTCCACCACCCTATCAGGCAACACATTCTAGGCATCCATCACACTCTCAGTAAGAAATGTACCCCTGACGTCTGTTCTGAACCTACACCCCTCACCTTAAATGCATGCCCTCTGGTATTGGATTGCTCAATAATGGGAAAAAGATATTGCTTGTCCACCCTATCTATGCCCCTCATAATTTTATACACTTCCAACAGATCACCCCTCAGCCTCTGCCGCTCCAGAGAAAAGAGCCCAAGTTTGTCCAGCCTTTCCTGATAGCACATGCCCTCTAATCCAGGCAGCATCCGAGTAAACATCCAGGGCACCCTCTCTAAAGCCTCGACATCCTTCCTGTAGTGAGGTGACCAGAATTGCAAGCAATACTCTAAATGCGGCCTAACCAGAGTTCTATAGAGATGCATCATAACCTCTTGACTCCTGTACTCATTACCCCGATTTATAAATGCAAGCATTCCATAAGCCGCCTTAACCACCCGATCTACCTGTGTAGCCACTTTCAATCAGCCATGGACTTGCACCCCAAGGTCTCTCTGCTCTTCAACACTGTTAAGGGTCTTGCCCTTTAGAGTGTACTGCCTCTTAACATTAGTCCTACCAAGGTGCAACACCTCACATTTATCTGGGTTAAACTCCATCTGCCATTTCTCTGCCCACATCTGCAGCTGATCTATATCACACTGTATCTGTTGCCAGCCTTCTACACGATTCACAACTCCACCAATCTTGGTGTCGTCTGCAAACTTACTAACCCATCCATCAACATACTCATCCAGGTCATTTATGTACATCACAAACAGCAGAGGTCCCAGCACAGATCCCTGCGGAACACCACTTCTCACAGGCCTCCAACCCAAATAAGTACCTTTAACCACCATCCTTTGTCTTCTACAGGCAAGCCAGTTCTGGATCCACACAGCCAATTCTCCACTGACCCCATGCATCCAAACTTTCTTGATTAACCGATTATGTTGGACCTTGTCAAATGCCTTACTGAAGTCCATATAGATGACATCTACAGCTGTACCTTCATCAATCTCCCTCGTCACCCTGTCAAAAAGCTCAGCCAGGTTAGCAAGACATGACTTGCCCCGCACAGAGCCATGCTGGCTTTCCCTAATCAAACCATTGATTCCAGATGTTCATATATCCTATCTCTAAGAATTTTCTTCAGCAATTTCCCTACAACTGACGTGAGACTCACCGGTCTATAGTTCCCCGGATTTTCCCTTGTTCCTTTCTTAAATAGAGGAACAACATTATCCACTCGCCAGTCCTCTGGGACCTCACCCGTGGTCAAAGAGGACACAAAGATACTTCTTTGTGCAATTTCCTCTCTTGCCTCCCTCAGTTACCTGGTGTATATCCCATCGGGTCACGGGGACTTATGAACCTTTATACTGTTTAGGAGACCTAACACTACCTCCTCCTTGACTGCTAAATGCCATAACATGTTTCCGCCCTCAGTTCCAATTTCTGCGTCCTGCATGTCCCTTTCCTGGGTAAATACTGAAGAGAAATATTCATTCAGAACCTCACCCACATCCTCTGGATCTAAACATAGATTCCCTTCTTTATCCTTAAGTGGTCCTAACCTTTCCCTCGTTATCCTCTTATTCCTTGATGTTGGTATAGAATGCTTTTGGATTCTCCTTAATCCTACTTGCTAAGGACTTTTCATGACCCCTCCTGGCTTTCCTAATTCTTTTCTTGAGTTCATTTCTAGCTTCTCTATAGCCTTCACGTGCTCTGTCTGATCCTAACTTCTGAAGCTCTACATACTTGTCCTTTTTCTTCTTGACTAAGTTCATCACTTCTCTGGACATTCAAGGTTCCCTTATTTTCCCATTCATGTCCTTCCTTCTAATCGGGACAAACCTATCCTGTACTCTGTGGTTTTGATCCTTAAACACTTTCCACATGCTCGATGTGGACTTGCCAGCAAAAAGGTTTTCCCAGTTTCCTCTACCTAGTTCCTGCCTTATGTTTTGATAATTAGCCCTGCTCCAACGTAAAACGCTCCCGCTAGCCCCGTACCTATCCTTATCTACAGCTGTCCTGAAAGTTAATGAGCTGTGGTCACTGTTCCCCAATTGGTCACCCACTGATAGGTGAGTCACCTGGCCAGGCTCATTACCCAACACCAGGTCCAGAATAGCCTCTCCCCTTGTTGGACTGTCAACATACTGATTTAAGAACCCCTCCTGGATACACCTAACAAATTCTGCCCCATCTAACCCCCCTGCACTAAAAAGGGCCCAATTTATATTAGGGAAGTTGTAGTCTCCCATGACCACAACCCTGTCATTTTTACACATTTCCCTAATCTGTTTGCATATCTGTTTCTCAATGTCCCGGTGGCTATTTGGGGATCTATAGTACCCCCCCAAGAGGGTGATTGCACCCTTCCTACTCCTGAGTTCTACCCAGAGACTCTGTGTCCGAGCCCTCCATTATGTCTGCCCAGAGTGCAGCTGATATATTATCTCCAATTAGTATTGCAACTCCTCCCCCTCTTTTACCCCCCTCTCTATTCTTTCTAAAACTTCGAAACCCTGGTACATCGATCACCCATTCCTGTCCCTCCCTCAACCAAGTCTCTGTAATGGCCACAACATCATAGTTCCATGTACTGATCCGTGCTCTAAGTTCATCACTCTTGCCCATAATACTCCGAGCATTAAAGTACAAGCACTTCAAACCATTCGTCCCATCACATCTGTTATCAGGACTCTGCCTAATACTACATTCCCTGACATCAGCCCTCCTGCCCGTTCCCATCCCCCTGTGAAGCTAGTTTAAACCTTCCCCAGTTGCATTAGCAAACCTCCCTGCCAGGATATTGGTTCCCCTCCAGTTCAGGTGCAACCCGTCCCTCTTGTACAGGTCAGCCCTTCCCCAGAAAAGGTTCCAATGATCCAAGACCTTGAAACCCTGCCCCATCTCCCTAGCCACTCATTTGTCTGTGCTATCATCCTGTTCTTTCCTTCACTAGCCCGTGGCACTGGGAGTGATCTGGAGATTACTACCTTTGAGCTCCTGCTCTTCAGCCTCCTTCCTAACTCTATACTCATTGTGCAGGACCTCTATCCTTCTCCTGCCTGTGTCATTGGTACCAATATGCACCATGACCTCTGGCTGCTCACTCTCCCCCTTGAGAATATTCTGCAACCACTCCGAGACATCCAGGACCCTGGCACCCGGGAGGCAACACACCATCCTGGCATCTGTGTTGCGATCGCAGAACCTCCTGTCTGTTCCCCTAACTATCGAGTCCCCTATGACGATCGCTCTGCCTGACTTCTCCCTTCCCTTCCGAACCTCAGAGCTGACCACAGTGCCACTGGCCTGGCTGCTGCTGCCTTGCCCAGATAGGTCATCCCCCTCATCAGTATCCAAAGGGGTAAACTTGTTGCTGAGAGGTATGGTCACAGGGGGACTGACTTCTTTTTCCCCCTACCTCTCTCGGTGCTCACCCATCCACCACCTGAATCCTGCCTTCTGGGTGTAACCACCTGCTCAAAAGTCCTGTCTGTGATTCGCTCAGCGTCCCGGATGATCCTTAGTTCATCCAACTCCAGCTCCTTAATCCGGTCTTTCAGGAGCTGAAGTTGGCTGCACTTCCTGCAGGTGTAGTCATCAGGGAGACCATCAAGTTCCCTGAATTCCCACATCCCACAGGAGGAACATCCCACCGCTGTATCTGCCATGCTGCCTACACTGTACTGAGGGACTCTGAGACCAAAGCAGCAACAATCAAAGGACAAACTTGCCCTTCTTACCTGTTCGTTTGCCTCGGCCTCTTCTTGTCGAAACCTCTTGAGGCAAAGCCTCTAATTTTGCACTCTGACTCTAGCCGCTCCAACGATGGCCGCTCCATTACACCCTACCTCTCTCTTATGGTTAAAGAACCCAATCAAGGAGGAAAGAAACCTCACTGGGTCAGGTGACTCTCCGCTCTCTTCCTGCTGCAGCTTCCCATGCCTGCGCACTGGCTTACAACCATCACAAGGATGGTTGCCCAAGGATACAGAGGGATGTAGGTCAGTGGGAAGGTGGGAGCAGTGGCAGATAGAATTTAATCCAGACAGGTGAGGTAACGTGTCTTGGGCCACCTAATGCTGGCTGGACATGTACAGTAAACAGCAGGGACCTTAGGAATGTTGATGTACAAGGGACCTTGGGGTGCAAGTCCATAGTTCCCTGAAAATGGCGACATTGGTGGATGCGTGGTGAAGGAGGCATTTACTACGCTTGCCTTCATAGGCCAAGGCATTGAGTAGAAGAGTTTGGGATGTCATGTTGCAGCTGTACAAATGCGCTTGGTATATGGCGTGCACTTCTGGTCACCACACTATAGAAAGGGTGCGGGAGACATTCACCAGGGTGTTGCCTGGAATGGAGGGCTGTGGTTAGAAGGAGAGATTGGACGGGTTGGGTTTGTTCTCACTGGAACGTAGGAGGCTGAGGGGTGACCTTGCAGAGGTTTATAAAATTATGAGGGACATGGATAAGGTGGGTGGTCACAGTCTTTGTACCAGGGTGGGGGAGTCCAAAACTAGAGGGCACGGGTTTAAGGTGAGGGGAAAGATTTGCAAGGGTCCTTAGAGGCAAGTTTTTCCCACTGTGGGAGCTTAGTACATGGAACAAACTGACAAGTGGCAGAGGTGGGTACAATTACAACATTTAAAAGACAATTGGTCTTCTCCATGGGGAGGAAAGGTTTATAGTCTCAGTCAGCATGGAGGAGTTGGGCTGAATGGCCTGTTTCCGTGCTGTACGCCTCAGACTCTGCTGAGGTTGGTGCAACAGGTCAACACTGCACCTGAGACTGACCCTCTCTCCATCTCTCCTCAGTAAGGAAGGCATTGAGGTTCGCCTGGTGAAGCGCAGAGACTACACCGAAGAGACTGTGCGATGGGCAGACGCCATCGTGTCTGCTGGAGGTAACGGAAGTTCTGCTGGCGTCTGCCACAAGTGTTTCTATGGGTGCTCACTGTGGATGATGGGGTAGAGCAGTCATGGCCTGGGAGTAGGGAGCAACAGCACTCAGAGGGAAATGCAGATCCTGCTTGTCCCCTCACTCATCTGTTCCGGCACACGCTGGACATGCAGGCTTCTTCAGACACATCCACACCCCTGTCAACCCAGCACTCCCAGGACATCTCTCGTTGTCTTGGTGAAGCAGCCAGCATAATCAAAGACCCCACCCACCCGGGACATTCTCTCTTCTCTCCTCTTCCATCGGGTAGAAGATACAGGAGCCTGAGGGCACGTACCACCAGACTTAAAACAGCTTCTACCCCACTGTGATAAGACAATTGAACGGTTCCCTTATACGGTGAGATGGACTCTGACCTCACGATCTACCTTGTTGTGACCTTTCACCTTATTGCACTGCACTTTCTCTGTAGCTGTGACACTCTGTACTGTTACTGTTTTTACCTGTACTACATCAATGCACTCTGTACTAACCCAATGTAACTGCACTGGGTAATGTATTGACCTGTACGATCAGTTTGTAAGACAAGTTTTTCACTGTGCCTCGGTACAAGTGACAATAATAAACCAATATCAGCACAGGGAGCACGGGTCAGTCAGAGAGTGAAGCTCCCTCTACACTGTCCCATCACACAGTCCCGGGGTCAGACACAGAGTGAAGCTCCCTCCGCACCGTCCCGTCACACAGTCCCGGGGTCAGACACAGAGTGAAGCTCCCTCCGCACTGTCCCATCACACACTCCTGGGGTCAGACACAGAGTGAAGCTCCCTCTACACTGTCCCATCACACACCCCTGGGGTCAGACACAGAGTGAAGCTCCCTCTGCACTGTCCCATCACACACCCCTGGGGTCAGACACAGAGTGAAGCTCCCTCTGCACTGTCCCATCACACACCCCTGGGGTCAGACACAGAGTGAAGCTCCCTCTACACTGTCCCATCACACACTGCCAGGGAACAGGGACTAAACACAGAGAAGCTCCCTCTACATGCACCTAGGGCCTGGGGTTGGACAGGGAGAAGCTCCTGTACACGTACAGTCAGAATCTTTTCCCCAGCGTAGAAATATCAAATTCTGGAGGACCTGAATTTAAGGTGAGGGGGGGAAAGTTTAAAGGGGATGTACGGGGCAGGTTTTTTTTAACACAGTGGTGGGTGCCTGGTGCAGGCTGCCAGGGGAGGTGGTGGAGGCAGATACAATAGAGGCGTTTTATCTGGGAGTCTACCTGACCCCACTGAGGAAGCCCGGCCAGTGAACTGGCAGGAGCTGGAGGTGAACGTCACCAACCGGCTAAGGTGCTGCACAGGACTGCTCTGAGTGCTGACCTGCAGAGGACTGGTCATAAACCAACTGGTGACCTCCATGTTGCGGTACCGCTTGGTCACTTTGGTCCCACCCTCTGCCTTTGCCACCAAGATCCAGAAGAAGCTGGAGGATCTCTGAGGTAACAGGAAACACTGGGTCTCTGCTGCGGTTCCCGATTGAGGAGGCCCGTCAGTTGCTGGTGTGTGTCCGTTCCCAAATGGTGACTCTCCACCTTCAGACCCTGCACAGACCCCTGTACGTTGAGCATCCTCCCAGATGGGGTGCACTGGTGAAGTACTTCTTTCTGCCAGAGGCGCTGCCATCAGGATGCCACGCGGCTCCTAGTGGCGAGTGTAAGCTGTGCTGCTCTGTGGAAGTTGCCCGTCTTTTACTGGGACCCAGTCTGGGACATGGCTGCCTCCAGTCAGAGTGCTCCCCTGCCGGCAGAGGGAGGTGTTTTGCCAGGGTGGCTAGACAAGGTCCAGACTGGACGGTGGAGGAGCAAGCGGCTCATCACTGGGGCTTATAGCTGAAGCCTCTGGCTGTCCCATCACAACAGGTGTCGAGAGGGATCGTGAGTGCTGGGCATTCCTGACTGAACTGACCCCCCACTCGGAATTGCTCATCAGACCCTCCCTGAGACCGACCCCACACCACACAGACCACATCTCAGAAATGCCGTGAGCTGTTCCACACTGTGTGGACATCTTCCCTGTACAGCTGCTCCTGCACACTCTCCCCTTCCTCACCCTCATCTGCTGTCTGGACACACCATGGTGGTCTGTCCTGCCATCTGGCAGTGAGGGGTCCCAGGGGAGGTCTCTCTCTGCAGGAGTTCTCCTCCTCTACATCAAGGACCTGGGGGAGAGAGTGTTACACAGATCAGTGCCATGTAACAGGTTATTAAGTTGGTTCATGGACTCCCCAGCCACCTGCCATTTCTGTGGCTGGGAGGAGTCTGTGTTCCATGTACACATGAGTGCAAGAGGTTGCAGACCCCGTTTGAGTATCTGAAGGAGCTGCCCTCAAGTTCTGGCTGCACTTCAGCCCCATGCTCCTGATCTTTGGGCACCTGGTGGGTGGAGGGGGGTGGGTCGGTCGGGGGACCTCCTCGTCAGTCTGCTCCTGGACGTGGCCAAGGTGGTCATTCATGGGTCCAGGCAGTGGACTATCGGGGGTTCTGACCCAGTCAACTGCCTGCCCCTCTAACGAGGATACGTCTGTGCCCGGATATCCCTGGAGAGGGAGCACCTGGTGTCCATGGTCTCTCTGGAGACCTTCTGGGGCAGATGGGTGCCACAGGGGCTGGAGTGTGTCCTGGGCAAGGAAAATCATTGTTTTAATTTGAATTTTGTTCATATTCTGACTAAAGTAATGTATAAATAAACTCCTTTACAAATAAAAGTTTAGACACAGAGTGAAGTTCCCTCTACACTGAGCGCCCCCCGGTGCATGGTCATGCAAGGAAGCTGGGGCTGGAAGTGAGTGGAGGGAGGCAGGGTGTTACTGTGGGGAGTGGGTGGTGTGTGAGTGGTGTGTGACTGTATTGGTTCAGGAGTTGGTGGGTTCCCCTCCTTCTCCAGGTCACTGACCACTCTGGTTACCTACAGGTGATGGTACAATGCTGCTCACGGCCAGTAAAGTCTTTGGGCGTCTCAAGCCTGTCATTGGAGTGAACACTGACCCTGAGAGGTAAGGCCAGGTGGGTGGTGTGGGCAAATGGGACGTGAACTAGGAGCAGCAGACTGCCCACCGTTCAGTGAGGTCATGCCTGATCTGAATGTAACCTGTGACCCCGTTTAACCCCCAGTCACCTCCCATCCCTTGCCTGTTGAGAATCTACCTGAACCTTCAAATATTCACAGACCCTGCTTCCACTTCCCTTTCAGCAAGAGAGGTCCACAGTCTCAGTCCCCAGAGAAAAAAATTCACTTAATTTCTGTCGTAAGTCATAGTCATACAGCATGGAAACAGGCCGTTCAGCCCAACTGGTCCATGCCATCCACAGTACCTTCTGAGCTACTCCTATTGCCCGGGTTTGGCCCATATCCCTCTAACTTTTCCTATCCCTGTACATATCCAGATGTCGTTTAAGTGTTGTTATTGTACCCGCCTCAACCACTTCCTCTGGTAAGTGGGCAACCCCTCGTGTTCAAACAGCGACACCTTGTTCTGGAGTCTCCCAGGAGGAAACCTTCTCTGCATCTACCCTGTCGACATCTCAGGATCGTGTGTGTTTCAGTTGAGTCCCCTCTCACTTTTCTAAACTCCACCAGGCACGAGTCTAGCCTGACCAACCTTCCCACAGTATGACAGCCTTCCATTCCAGCTATTAGACTGTGAACCCTCTCTGAACTATTTCAGGGCATTGCCATCCGTATCCGGAGCAGGATACTGTACACCAGATGTAGTCCCAGCAATATCTGGTGTAACTCAAGCTCAACCTGCTACTGTTATATTCAATTCCCAGCAATAAACACTAACATTCTGTTAGTTTTCCTAATCAGTCGTATCTGAACACTGGCCTTTTGTGAGTCATGGTCCCTCTGTGTCTCAGAGCTCGACAATCTCTCACTGTTTAGATAAAATGCTTCATTCCATTCTTCCTGCTAAGTGGATAATTCCCCATTTCCCACATTCTGCACCTTCCAGATCTTTGCCCACTCACTGAACCTGTCTACATCCCTCTGTAGTTTCCTTATGTCCTCTTCACTACTTACTCTCCTGCTTATCTTTGTGTCATCAGTAAATTTACACCCTCACACCTTCAACGCTGTCATCCGAGTCATTTATATAAGTTGTAATGAGTTGTGACCACAACACTGCTCCCTCTGACTCGCCACTCATCACATTTTATCAACCAGAGACCCAGCTATGTCCACTCCCTGTTGGCTGGCTAATCTCCCCATGTTACCTCCTACACCAGGAGCTTCTATTTACCACAAGAATCTTTGGTGCGGCACCTTATCAAATGTTTTTTTGGAAATCTTTAGTGCATCTTCTTCAAAGAACTTGAATAAATTAACAAAAACTGTAAAACTTTGCTTAATTTGAATGTTTCTTGGTGCCCTGCTATAATGTTTTTAATAGCATCCAACATCTGAACCTACAAGGGAAAATGCCATCTTAGATCTGGTCCTGTGCAATGAGACAGGTAAAATTAACAATCTTGTAGTCAGGGATCCTCTTGGAAAGAGTGACATGTTTAACATGCCAAAGAGAGATGTTATAGATGTGATGGGGGGGGTGGGGGAGGGGGGGTCAGGACCTCGATACAATCACTGTCACTAAAGAGGAAGTGATGAGCAAACTAGTGGGTCTAAAGGTAGACAAGTCTGCTGGTCCTGAGGGGATGCATCCCAGGGTACTGAAAGAAATGGCAGAAGTTATAGCAGAGGCATTTGTGATAATTTACCAAAATTCTCTGAACTCTGGGAAGGTCCATAAACCATAGAACCATAGAACAATACGGCACAATACAGGCCCTTCGGCCCACCATGTTGTGCCGCCCTTCAAACCACACCTAAGACTATCTAACCCCTTCCTCCCACATATCCCTCCAACTTAAATTGCTCCATATGTTTATCTAACAATCGCTTGAACGTCCAATGTATCATCCTCCACCACCACCCCCGGCAGCGCATTCCATGCACCAACCACTCTCTAGGTGAAACACCTCCCTCTGACATCTCCCTTGAACTTGCCACCCAATACCTTAAAGCCATGTCCTCTTGTTTTGAGCATTGGTGCCCTGGGAAAGAGGCGCTGGCTGTCCACTCTATCTATTCCTCTCAATATCTTGTACACCTCTATCATGTCTCCCCCATCCTCCTTCTCTCCAATGAAAACAGCCCTCGCTCCTTTAGTCTCTCCTCATAATCCATACTCTCTAATCCAGGCAACATCCTGGTAAATCTCCTCTGCACCCTTTCCAATGCCTCCACATCCTTCCTATAATGAGGCGACCAGAATGGGACACAGTACTCTAAATGTGGTTTAACCAGAGTTTTGTAAAGCTGCATCATCACTTCGCGGCTCTTAAACTTGATCCCTGACTTCTGAAAGTGAACATCCCATAAGCTTTCTTAACTACCCTATCTACCTGTGAGGTGACTTTCAGTGATCTGTGAATATGAACCCCCAGATCCCTCTGCTCCTCCACACTGCCCAGAATCCTGCCATTAACCTTGTACTCCGCCTTGGAGTTTGTCCTTCCAAAGTGTACCACCTCACACTTCTCCGGATTGAACTCCATCTGCCACTTGTCAGCCCAGCTCTGCATCCTATCAATATCCCTCTGCAAGCTTTGACAGCCCTCCACACTATCCACAACACCACCAATCTTTGTGTCATCTGCAAACTTGCTAACCCAGCCTTCCACCCCCTCATCTAAGTCATTAATAAATATCACAAGAAGTAGAGGTCCCAGAACCAATCCCTGCAGGACACCATTAGTCATAGCCCTCCAATCCGAATGCACTCCCTCCACCACAACCCTCTGCTTTCTACAGGCAAGCCAATTTTGAATCCACACGGCCAAGCTTCCCCAGATCCCTTGGCTTCTGACCTTCTGAAGAAGCCTTTCATGCGGAACCTTGTCAAACGCCTTACTAAAATCCATGTAGACCACATCCACTGCACTACCCTCATCAATCTTCCAGGTCACCTCCTCAAAGAACCCTATCAGGCTTGTGAGGCAAGATCTTCCCTTCACAAAGCCATGCTGGCTGTCCCTAATCAGTCCATGATTCTCTAAATGCTCATAGATCCTATCTCTTAGAATCCTTTCCAACAGTTTACCCACCACAGATGTAAGGCTCACCGGTCTGTAATTCCCTGGACTATGCCTACTAACTTTTTTTGAATAAGGGGACAACATTTGCCACCCTCCAATCCTCCGGTACCATCCCCGATGACAACGAGGACTCAAAGATCCTAGCCAACAGTTCAGCAATCTCCTCCCTCGCCTCACAAAGCAGCCTGGGGAATATTCCGTCAGGCCCCGGGGACTTATCTGTCCTAATATTTTCTAACAACTCCAACACATCCTCTCTTTTAATATCTACATGCTCTAGAACATTACCCTCACCTACACTGTTCTCAGTATCATCAAGACCCCTCTCCTTGGTGAGTACTGAAGAGAAGTATTCATTGAGAACCTCACCCACTTCCACAGCTTCCAGGCACATTCTCCCACCTTTGTCTTTAATCGGACCTACCTTTATCCTAGCCATCCTTCTGCTCTTCACGTATGAGAAAAAAGCCTTGGGATTCTCCTTAGCCTTACTCGCCAAAGCCTTTTCATGTCCCCTTCTTGCTCTCCTCAGTCCTTTCTTAAGTTCCTTCCTTGCTACTCTATATTCCTCACGAGCCCTGTCCGATCCTTGCTCCTTATACCTTATGTATGTTGCCCTCATCTTCCTAACCAGTTGTTCCACCTCTCTTGTCACCCACGGTTCCTTCACCCGACCATTCCTCACCGGGACAAATTTATCCCTAACATCCTGCAAAAGATCCCTGAACATCGACCACATCTCCATAGTACATTTCCCTTCAAAAATGTCATCCCAATTTACACTCCCAAGTTCTCGCCTTATAGCCTCATAATTCGCCTTTCCCCAATTAAATATCTTCCCGTCCTCTTTGCTCCTATCCCTGTCCATGACAATCCTAAAGGTTATGGAGCAGTGGTCACTGTCCCCCAAATGCTCACCCACCGATAGATCTGTCACCTGACCCGATTCATTACCTAAAACGAGATCTAATATGGCATTCCCTCCAGTCAGCCTGTCAACATACTGCGTCAGGAATCCGTCCTGGACACACTTAACAAACCGCGCCCCGTCTAAACCTTTGGCACTAAGTAGGTGCCAATCAATATTTGGATAGTTGAAGTCTCCTATTATAATAATCCTGTTATTTTCACATCTCTCCAAAAACTGCCTCCCAATCTGCTCCTCGGTATCCCTGCTGCTACCAGGAAGCCTACAGAATACTCCCAGGAGGGTAACTGCCCCTTTCTTATTCCTTTCAACCCATATTGACTCTAGAGAGGATCCTTCTACATCATCTACCCTTTCTGCAGCTGTAACAGTGTCCCTGACCAGTATCACCACCCCTCCTCTTCTCCCCCCCCCCCATCCCTTTTAAAAGACTGAAAACCAGGAATATTCAATATCCATTCCTGCCCTGGTGACAGCCATGTCTCTGTAATAGCCACAATATCATAGCCCCGTGTACTTATCCAAGCTCTCAGTTCATCTCCCTTATTCCTGATGCTTCTCGCATTCAAGTAAATGCACTTTAGCCCATCCACCTTACTACTTTTATAGCCTGTACTCTGCCTCTCCTTCCTCAAAGCCTCTCTACCTGTCAGATCTGCCTTTTCCCCATCCCCTTCTTCCTCTGACCTACTCCTCCGGTTCCTTTCCCCCTCACAATCTAGTTTAAACCCTCCTGAACCACCCTAGCAAACCTGGCCGCAAGGACATTGGTCCCCCTCAGGTTCAGGTGTAACCCATCCTCTCTGTACAGGTCCCACCTTCCCCAGAAGAGATCCCAATGATCCAAAAATCTAAAACCCTCCCTCCTGCACCAACTTCTCAGCCATGCATTTATTTGCCATCTCCTCCTATTCCTACCTTCACTATCACGTGGCACTGGCAGCAATCCTGAGATCGCTACCCTCTAAGTCCTGTCCTTCAGCCTTCTGCCTAGCTCGCTAAACTCACTTTTCATGACCTCATCCCTCTTCCCACCTATGTCGTTGTTACAAACATGAGCCACGACTTCTGGCTGTTCTCCCTCCCGCTCTAGAATCCTGTGGACCAGATCAGTGACATCCCGGACCCTGGCACTTGGGAGGCAACGTACCATCCGGGATTCATGCTCACTGCCACAGAACCTCCTATCTGTTTCCCTGACTATCGAGTCCTCTATCACTACTGCCTTCCTCTTCTCCTCCCTTCCCTTCTGAGCAGCAGGACGGGTCCCAGTGCCACAGACCTGGCTACTGCTGCTAGGCCCTGGCGGATTAGAAGACAGCGAATGTCACGCCACTGTTTAAAAAAGGATGTAGGCAAATGGTATTGGTATTGGTTTATTATTGTCACTTGTACCAAGGTACAGTTGAAAAACTTGTCTTGCACGCCGATCGTACAGGTCAATTCATTATACAGTGCAGTACATTGAGTTAGTACAGAGTCCATTGATGTAGTATGGGTAAAAACAATAACAGTACGGTGTAAATTGTCACAGCTACAGAGAAAGTGCAGTGCAATAAGGTGCAAGGTCACAACAAGGTAGATCGTGAGGTCATAGTCCATCTCATTGTATAAGGGAACCGTTCAATAGTCTTATCACAGTGGGGTAGAAGCTGTCCTTGAGTCTGGTGGTACGTGCCCTCAAGCTCCTGTATCTTCTACCTGATGGAAGAGGAGAGAAGGGAGAATGTCCCGGGTGGGTGGGGTCTTTGATTATGCTGGCTGCTTCACCAAGACAGCGAGAGGTAAAGACAGAGTCCAAGGAGGGGAGGCTGGTGTCCATGATGCGCTGGGCTGTGTGTCTACAACTCTGCAGTTTCTTGCGGTCCTGAACAGAGCAGTTGCCGTGCCAAGCCGTGATACATCCAGATAGGATGCTTTCTATGGTGCATCAGTAAAAGTTGGTGAGAGTCAAAGGGGACAAACCAAATTTCTTTAGCCTCCTGAGGAAGTAGAGGCGCTGGTGAGCTTTCTTGGCCGTGGCATCTACGTGATTTGACCAGGACAGGCAGGTAACTATAGGCCAGTTAGCTTAACTTCTGTAGTTGGGAAAATGCTTGAAGCTATCATTAAGGAAGAAATAGCGAGACATCTGGATAGAAGTGGTTCCATCAGGCAGACAGCATGGATTCAGGAAGGGCAGGTCATGTTTGACAGGAGTCTTTCTGGAGTTCTTTGAGGATATAATGAGCGCAGTGGATAGAGGGGAACAGGTGGATGTTGTATACTTGGATTTCCAGGAGGCATTCGATAAAGTGCTGCATAAAAGACTTATCCATAAGATAAGGATGCATGGAGCTGGGGGTAATGTATTAGCATGGATAGAGGATTGGTTAACTAATAGAAGGCAGAGAGTTGGGATAAATGGGCGTTTCTCTTGTTGGCGATCAGTGGTGAGCAGGGTGCCGCAGGGGTCGGTGCTGGGCCTGCAACTGTTCATGATATACATTAACGATTTGGAAGAGGGGACCGAGTGTAGTTTATCTAAGTTTGCTGATGACACTAAGTTGAGTGGAAAAGCAAATTGTGCAGAGGATGCAGAGAGTCTGCAGAGAGATATAGAGAGGCTAAGTGAGTGGGCAAGGCTCTGGCAGATGGAGTACAATGTCGGTAAATATGAGGTCATCCACTTTGGAAGGAAAAATAGAAGATCAGATTATTATTTAAATGGTGAAAGATTGCAGCCTGCTGTTGTACAGAGACTTGGGAGGGCTTGTGCATGAATCGCAAAAGGTTGGTTTGCAGGTGCAACAGGTTATCAAGAAGGCAAATGGAACGTTGGCCTTCATTGCTGGAGGGATTGAATTTAGAGCAGGGAGGTTCTGCTGCAACTGTACAGGATACTGGTGAAGCCGCACCTGGAGTACTGCGTGCAGGTCTGGTCTCCTTACTTGAGAAAAGATATACTGGCTTTGGAGGTGGTGCAGAGGAGGTTCACCAGGTTGACTCCAGAGATGAGGGGGTTAGCCTATGAGGAAAGATTGAGTCGTCTGGGACTATACTTGCTGGAATTCAGAAGAATGAGAGTGGATCTTATAGAAACATATAAAATTATGAAAGGGATAGATCAGATTGAGGCAGGAAGGTTGTTTCAGTAGAGGCTACCTCATTAAATATATTTAAGACACAGATTTTTGCTTAGTAAGGGAATTAAGGGTTATGGGGCAAAGCAGGTAAGTGGATCTGAGTCCACGGCCAGATCAGCCATGATCTTATTGAATGGCTGAGCAGGCTCGATGGGCCAGATGGCCGACTCTGCTCCTATTTCTCCTGTTCTTATCTTTGAGGTGTTGCAGTTTGGGAGATCGAATATAGAGAGAAAGTACACAGTTACTGGTCGTACCCATGACAGTGTTGACTGTATAGAGGGATCTTGGGGTCCAAGTCCATAGCTACCTGAAAGTGCCTGCACAGATTGATTAGGGTGGTAGAGAAGGTGTATGGCATGCTTGCCTTTAAGAATCAAAGTTGTGTTGCAGCTTTATAAAACTCTAGTTAGGCCGCATCTGGAGTATTGCATTCAATTCTGATTGCCCCATTATAGGAAAGATGGGGAGGCTTTGGAGAGGGTGCAGAAGAGGTTTACCAGGATGCTGCCTGGATTAGAGAGTATGTGCTATGAGAGGTTGGACAAACTTGGATTGTTTTATCTGGAACAGCAGAGGCTGAGGGGAGAACTGATGGAAGTTTATAAGATTATGAGAGGCGTAGATAGAGTAGACAGTCGGTATCTTTTTCCCAGCGTCGAAATCTGTGCTCGGTGTCAGATGTGGGAGTTCCCGGAGTCTCCCTGCCTCCGGGACGGCTACATCTGCACCTGGTGTGTTGAGCTGCAGCTCCTGAGGGACCGTGTTAGGGAACTGGAGATGCAGCTCGATGACCTTCGTATGGTCAGGGAGAATGAGGAGGTGATAGACAAGAGTTATAGGCAGGTGGTCACGCCGGGTCCACGGGAGACAGGCAAATGGGTCACAGTCAGGAGGGGGAAGGGGAAGGGGAAGAGACAGGTACTAGAGAGTACCCCTGTGGCTGAATCCCTTGACAATAAGTACTCCTGTTTGAGTACTTTTGGGGGAGACAGCCTACCTGGGGGAAGCAACAGTAGCAGTGCCTCCGGCACAGAGTCCGGCCCTGTGGCTCAGAAGGGTAGGGAAAGAGAGAGGAGGGCAGTAGTGATAGGGGACTACTGTAGTGATAGTGATAGGGCAGACAGGCGATTCTGTGGACACAGGAAGGAAACTCGGACGGTAGTTTGCCTCCCAGGTGCCAGGGTCCGGGATGTTTCAGATCGCGTCCAAGATATCCTGTAGAGGGAGGGAGAACAGCCAGAGGTCGTGGTACATATTGGTACCAATGACATGGTAGGAAAAAGGAAGAGGTCCTGAAAAAAAAGACTATAGGGAGTTAGGAAGGAAGTTGAGAAGCAGGATCGCAAAGGTAGTAATTTCAGGAGTACTGCCTGTGCCACGCGACCGTAAGTATAGGAATAGAATGAGGTGGAGGTTAAATGTGTGGCTGAGGGATTGGAGTAAGGGGCAGGGATTCAGATTTCTGGATCACTGGGGCCTCTTTTGGGGCAGGTATGACCTGTACAAAGAGGATGGGTTGCACTTGAATCCCAGGGGGACCAATATCCTGGCGGGGAGGTTTGCTAAGGCTACTGAGGAGAGTTTAAACTAGAATTGTTGGGGGGTGGGATCTAAACTGGAGAGACTGGGGAAGAGGTGTTTGGCTCTCAAATAGAGAAAGCTTGTCGACGATACGAGAGGGAGGACAGGCAGGTGATAGAGAAGGGACGTGCTCAGACAGACGGTTTGAGATATGTCTATTTTAACGCAAGGAGTATAGTGAAAAAGGCAGATGAGCTTAGAGCTTGGATAAATACTTGGAGATACGATGTGGTGGCCATTACAGAGACTTGGATGGCTCAGGAACAGGAATGGTTACTTCAAGTGCCGGGTTTTAGATGTTTCAGAAAGGACAGGGAGGGAGGGAGGTAAAAGAGGTGGGGGAGTGGGACTGTTGATCAGAGATAGTGTCACGGCTGCAGAAAAGGTGGATGTCATGGAGGGACTGTCTACGGAGTCTCTGTGGGTGGAGGTTAGGAACAGGAAGGGGTCAATAACTTTACTGGGTGTTTATTATAGGCCACCCAACAGTAACAGGGATATCGAGGATCAGGTAGGGAAGCAGATCCTAGAAAGGTGTGAGAATAACAGAGTTGTTGTGATGGGAGATTTTAATTTCTCAAACATCGATTCGCATCTCCAGACAGTGAGGGGTTTAGACGGGGTGGAGTTTGTTAAGTGTGTTCAGGAAGGATTCTTGACACAATATGTAGATAGGTCTACAAGAGGAGAGGCTGTGCTTGATTTGGTATTGGGAAATGAACCTGTTCAGGTGTCAGAACTGTCAGTGGGAGAGCATTTTAGAGATAGTGATCATAATTCTATCTCCTTTACGATAGCACTGGAGAGGGATAGGAACAGACAGACTAGAAAGGCGTTTAGTTGGAGTAAAGGGAATTATGAGGCTCTCAGGCAGGAAATTGGAAGCTTAAATTGGGAACAAATGTTCTCAGGGAAAACTACAGAAGAAATGTGGCAAATATTCAGGGGATATTTGGGTGGAGCTCTGCATAGGCATGTTCCGATGAGACGGGAGTCAAGTGAGGATACAGGAACCATGGTGTACAAAGGCTATAATAAGTCTAGTCAAAAGGGAAAGAAAAGCTTACAAAAGGTACAGAGAGCTAGGTAATGTTAGAGATCTGGAAGAGTATAAGGATAACAGGAAGGAACTTAAGAAAGAGATTAGGAGAGCCAGAAGGTGGCATGAGAAGGCCTTGGCGGGCAGGATTAAGGAAAACTCCAAGGCGTTCTACAAGTATGTGAAGAGCAAGAGGATAAGACGTGAAAGAATAGGGCCTATCAAGTGCAGCAGTGGGAAAGTGTGTATGGACCCGGAAGAAATAGCGGAGGTACTTAATGAATACTTTACATCAGTATTCACGACGGAAAAAGATCTGGGTGATTGTAGTGAGGCTTGCAGCAGGCTGAAAAGCTTGAGCATGTAGATATTAGGAAAGAGGAGTGCTAGAACTTTTGGAAAGCATCAAGTTGGATAAGTCGCCAGGACCGGATGAGATGTACCCCAGATTGCTGTGGGAGGTAAGGGAGGAGATGGCGGAGCCTCTGGCAATGATCTTTGCATCATCAGTGGGGACGGGAGAGGTCCCAGAAGATTGGAGGGTTGTGGATGTTGTTCCCTTATTCAAGAAAGGGAGTAAGAGATAGCCCAGGAAATTATAGACCAGTGAGTCTCACCTCAGTGGTTGGTAAGCTGATGGAGAAGATCCTGAGAGGCAGGATTTATGAACATTTGGAGAGGTATAATATGATTAGGAATAGTCAAGGGCTTTGTCAAGGGCAGGTCCTGCCTTACGAGCCTGATTGAATTTTTTGAGGATGTGACTAAGCACATCGATGAAGGGAGAGTAGTAGATGTAGTGTATATGGATTTCAGCAAGGCATTTGATAAGGTACTCCATGCAAGGCTTTTTGAGAAAGTAAGGAGGCACGGGATCTAAGGGGACTTTGCAATGTGGATCCAGAACTGGCTGGCCCACAGAAGGCAAAGAGTGGTTGTTGAAGAGTCATATTCTGCATGGAGGTCGGTGACCAGTGGTGTACCTCAGGGATTTGTCCTGGGACCCTTACTCTTTTATGATTTTTATAAACGACCTGGATGAGGAAGGAAGTGGCGGGATGGGTTAGTAAGTTTGCGGATGACACAAAGGTTGGAGGTGTTGTGGATAGTTTGGAGGGCTGTCAGAGGTTACAGATGGACATAGATAGGATGCAAAGTTGGGTTAAGAAGTGGCAGGTGCAGTTCAATCCAGATAAGTGTGAGGTGGTTCATATTGGTAGGTCAAATATAATGGCAGAATATAGTATTAATGGTAGGACTCTTGGCAGTGTGGAGGATCAGAGGCATCTTGGGGTCCGAGTCCATAGGACGCTCAAAGCGGCTGCGCAGGTTGACTCTGTGGTTAGGAAGGCATCTGGTGTATTGTCCTTCATCAATCAGGGAATTGAATTTAGGAGCCGAGAGGTGGTGTTGCAGCTACACTACAGGAAGGATGTGGAAGCCATAGAGAGGGTGCAGAGGAGATTTACAAGGATGCTGCCTGGAATGCGGAGCATGCCTTTTCTCCTTGGAGCGACGGAGGATGAGGGGGGACCTGACTGAGGTGTATAAGATGATGAGAGGTATTGATTGGGTAGATAGTCAGAGGCTTTTCCCCAGGGCTGAATTGGTGGCCGCAAGAGGACACAGGTTTAAGGTTCTGGGGAGTAGGTATAGAGGAGATGTCAGGGGTAAGTTTTTTACTCAGATGGTGGTGAGTGCGTGGAATGGGCTGCCGGAAACGGTGCTGGAGGCGGATACAATAGGGTCTTTCAAGAGACTGTTGGATAGGTACATGGAGCTGAGTAAAATAGAGGGCTATGGGTAAGCCTGGTAATTTCTAGGGTAGGGACATGTTCGGCACAGCTTTGTGGGCCGAAGGGCCTGAATTGTGCTGTAGGTTTTCTATGTTCTATGAAATGTCTAATACCAGAGGGCATGCATTTAAGGTGAGAGGGGGTAAGGTCAAAAGGGATGTAAGGGACATGTTTTTTTTACTCACAGTGGTGGGTGCCGAGAATGTGGGGTTGGGGTGGAGGCAGATACGATAGAGGCGTTGAAGAGACTCTTAGATAGGCACATGGACGTGCAGAGAACGGAGGGACGTGGAGACTGTGGGGAGAACGGAGGGACGTGGAGACTGGGGGGAACGGAGGGACGTGGAGACTGTGGGGAACGGAGGGACGTGGAGACTGTGGGGAACGGAGGGACGTGGAGACTGGGGGGAACGGAGGGACGTGGAGACTGGGGGGAACGGAGGGACGTGGAGACTGTGGGGAACGGAGGGACGTGGAGACTGGGGGGAACGGAGGGACGTGGAGACTGTGGGGAGAAGGGAGGGACGTGGAGACTGTGGGGAGAAGGGAGGGACGTGGAGACTGTGGGGAACGGAGGGACGTGGAGACTGTGGGGAGAAGGGAGGGACGTGGAGACTGTGGGGAACGGAGGGACGTGGAGACTGTGGGGAGAAGGGAGGGACGTGGAGACTGTGGGGAACGGAGGGACGTGGAGACTGTGGGGAGAAGGGAGGGACGTGGAGACTGTGGGGAACGGAGGGACGTGGAGACTGTGGGGAGAAGGGAGGGACGTGGAGACTGTGGGGAGAAGGGAGGGACGTGGAGACTGTGGGGAACGGAGGGACGTGGAGACTGTGGGGAGAAGGGATTAGGTGTCTTTAGTTTAATTAGTTTGGCACAACATGGTTGGCTGAAGGGCCTGTTCCTGTGCTGCACTGTTCAATGGTCTGTGTTGTACGGCAGATATTAATCCTTGTGCATGTCCTCTCCTGCTTTCTGCCTCTCCCTTTTTACTACTTTCCAATCCAATGAAACCTCATCCAAATCTAGGGATTTTTGGAAAATTAAAACCAATGCAGATGACACAAAGGTTGGTGGAGGTGTTGACAGTGTGGAAGGTGGTCTTAGGCTACAGGGTGACACAGATGTGTTGGTGAAATGGGCTGAGGAGAACCATAGAACAATACAGCACAATACAGGCCCTTTGGCCCACCATGTTGTGCCAACCTTCAAACCACTCCTAAGACTATCTAACCCCTTCCTCCCACATATCCCTCTACCTTAAATTCCTCCATATGCTTATCTAACAACCTCTTGAACTTGACCAACGTATCAGCCTCCACCACCACCCCAGGCAGCGCATTCCATGCGCCAACCACTCCCTGGGTGAAAAACCTCCCTCTGACGTCTCCCTTGAACTTCCCACCCACTACTTTAAAGCCATGTCCTCTTGTACTGAGCATTGGTGCCCTGGGAAAGAGGTGCTGGCTGTCCACTCTATCTATTCCTCTTAATATTTTGTACACCTCTATCATGTCCCCTCATCCTCCTCTCCAATGAGTAAAGCCCCAGCTCGCTCAACCTATCCTCGTAAGACATACTCTCCAATCCAGGCAGCATCCTGGTAAATCTCCTCTGCACCCTCTCCAACGCCTCCACATCCTTCCTATAATGAGGCGACCAGATGGTGTATAATGGCAGATGGAGTTCAATCCAGACCAATGCGAGGTGATGCACATCAGGAGCACCAATGATTTGTCAGCCCACAGCTCCAACCATTTGCTCAGTCCCATGTCCCTGGTCATCATTTCCTGAGTTCTTCTCTTCCAGTTCCTGTTTTCCGTCTGCTTTGGGGATGTTCTGTAGCACATCCTCCTCAAGGAAGCCTGGCCCACAAACTACCTGTTTAATTCATCATAATTTCCTTGTTTTCTGTTATAAATTCCCAAGACTCTTTCCAACCAATGTTCCTCTTGTTAAGTTTAATATCTAATGAGACTTGAGACACCTTTACTTCGAGCTGCTTCTTCTTCCTCCTTAATATTTTGATCGTTTTCTGAAGCCTTCTTCTGACTCGCCACCCCGTCTGCCCAGTTACCTGCCCTTTTACATTTGGTGCTGGCTTCAGTTACCCATGGATGGTAGTCTCCCCCAGAATTGTTGTCACGTCTGTTGTGTGTTGTGAAAGACCCCTTGGGTGTCTGACCGAGTCCTTCACCCAGTTTGCCTCCTCCAGCTCTGTTTTCGTGCCTCTATCAATACCCTTTAAGTTTAAAATGCTGTTTTTTAGACCCATTCACCCCTCCCTCCCCTGACCCCAGATGTCCAAGTGTGTGGGGAGGGATGGAGTGGAGTCAGGTGACGCTGGGGCTGTGGAGGGTGAGAGACTGGGGTGGGGTTGGAGTGGAGCTGGTTCTGGGGAGGGACAGGGTGTGGAGGGCGTGTGGGGGTTCAGGGTGGCGAGAGGTGGGTGTGGGGGAGAGAGGGAGGGGTGGGGGTGTTTGCAGGGCCAGAGGAGCAGTGTGTAGCCCCCCTCGTGTACTGCTGCATGCTGACTGGTCTCTCTGCAGGTCTCAGGGACACCTGTGTCTCCCGCTGAGGTACACTCGCTGTTTCTCCGATGCTCTCAGGAAGCTGCGGCAGGGAGAGTTCAGGTGAGGTCTCTGTCCTGTGTGCTTGCTGTCGAACCCTCTCGCCTCCCATGTGCGTTCCCTGCCCGTACAGCAGTGCCCTGCCCCGCCCTCTGCAACCCGCACTGTGAGGCCAAAGGTTCCGGATGTTGCCTGGTTTGGAGGACAGGCTCTGGAGACAGATTGAATGGGCTGGGTGTCCTCCCTGGAGAGGAGGGTGAGGGATGACTGAGGGGAACAGGCCATTCAGCCCACACTAACCAGAGGGCATCCATCCATATTAATCCCCTCTCCCAGCACAGGCGCATATGCTTCAGTGGTTCATTCAATCCCTGACAGGTTCATTCAACCTCACATATGCTTCCTTGTCCTTTTTGACTAAACTTCCAACATTTCTCGTCATCCAAGGTTCTCAGACCTTGTCTGTCTTCCTCACAGGAACTTGTTGGTCCTGAATTCTGGCCAGTTGCCTTAAACGATCCCCACATGCCATGTGTGGACTTGCCCACCAACAGCCGCTCCCAGTCTACTCTCCCCAGCTCCAGACCAATACTGTTGTATTTGCCTTTCCCCACGTTAGCACTTTCCCAAGATCCAGTCTTATCCTCTTCCAGAATTACCTGAAAAGTTACTGAGCTGTGTCCCCAAAATGCTCTCCCACTGAAACTGGGCTCACCTGGCCAGGCTCATTGCAGAAGGCTTCTCATGCTTTGCTTCATCGAAGAGACATTGCTGCTGACGGCAGTCGAAGCCCCACCTTCTTCCCAGCTGGGTGCAGGGAGTGGGGAAACCATCCCAACAACAGCACTGACCCACAGTCACTTCTCCCCACAGGTGGCAGTGGAGGCAGAGGATCCGGATCCGCTTGGAAGGAGTGGGATTCAATGCCACCCCCGTGGATCTACACGAGCAGCAGCTGAGCCTGGAGCAGCACACTACAGCCCATCGCAAGGCAACGAACACCGGTAATGCACAGGGTCCGCGATACGGGGTCCGTCACGTGGGTGATGCCAGATCAGAGAGGGACATGACACTTACAGATTGCAGACCAGTGAGTCTGACATTAGTGCTCATTAAAGTATTGCAAAATACAAATCTGTGGGATGAACCTACCCTGGACAGGCAGGGATTACCAATGGTCAGCACAGCTTTGTTGCAGGACATCCTATCTGACTAATTCACATTTTTCACGGAGGTAACAATGTATTGATGAGTGTAGTGCAGTTGTTGTGGTCCACACGGAATTCAATGAACTCTTCAGCAAGGTCCCATGTGGGTCACTGGTCCGAAAGGTCAGAGTCCATATGATCGCGGACAAGTTGGCAAATAAGATCCACAGTTGTCTTGGTCTAGGAGGCAGAGGGTGATGGTGGAGGCTTGTTTTGTGTTTGGAAGCCTGTGACCAGTGGTGTCCAGTGGGGATCAGTGCTGGGACCCTTACTGTTATATACATTATCCATTGGGATGTGAATGTAGGAGGTGTGGTCGGTAAGCTTGCTGGTGACACCGAGATTGGTGCAGTTGCCCATCTTACTGACTCATCAGCGTCGGCTGGAAGCCCAGGACTGGCCTCGCCGCCAATAATACGAACACTTCCCTTTCTTGTTGACCATTCCTACTACATTCCAAACTGCTGGAGGAACTCAGTGGGTCAGGCAGCATCTGTAGGGTGAAACAGACAGTGGATGTTTTGGTTCAAGATGAAGGGTCTTGACCTGATACATCGACTGCCTGTTTCCCTCCTCAGACGCTGCCTGACCCGCTGAGTTCCTCCAGCAGTTTTTTTGCTCCATATTCCAACATCTGCAGTCTTGTGTGTTCCCCCTGCTGTTCACGTACAAATTGTCACGGTGTGGAAAAGTAGTGGCATCAGACTCAGGCCCGTAATTACTTGGCTTCCTCTGCTGCCCTTGTTCAACTAAGGAACCACACCTGCTATTCTCCAGTAACCTCACCTGTGGCCAGTGACGATTTACAAACCTCTGTCAGGGCCCCAGCAGTCTCCTCCCACTCCTCACACTGCAGCCTGGGCTATATCTGATCAGAATCAGGTTTGTTATCATTGACATATGTCATGAAATGTGTTGTTTTGCAGCAGCAGTACAGTGCAAAGACATAAAATCTATAAATTATAAAAGTAAATAGTGCACAAAAAAAAGGAATGATGAGGACCATTCACAAATCTGATGGCGGAGGGGAAGAAGCTGTTCCTGAATCATTAAGTGTGGGTCTTCAGGCTCCTGTACCTCCTCCCCGATGGTAGTAACGAGAAGAGGGCATGTCCTGGATGGTGAGGGCCCTTAATGATGGATGCTGCCTTCTTGTCCTCAATGGTGGGGAGGGTTGTGCCCGTGATGGAGCTGGCTGAGTCTACAATCCTCTGCAGCCTCTTGATCCTGTGCATTGGGAGGCTCCATACCAGGCAGTGATGTAACCAGTCAGAATGCTCTCCACCGTCCATCTGTAGAAATTTGTAAGTCTTTGGTGACGTACTCAAACTCCTAATGAAGTAGAGCCACTGGCATGCCTTCTTTGTGATTGCGTCATTGTGTTGGGCCCAGGATAGCTCCTCGGAGATGTTGATGCCCAGGAACTTGAAGCTGCTCGCCCTTTCCACTACTGATCCCTCAGTGAGGACTGGTGTGTATTATCATAGAACAGTACAGCACAATACAGGCCCTTCGTGTTCTCCTGACTTCCCCTTCCTGAAGTCCGCAATCAATTCCTTGGTCTTGCTGACGTTGAGTGCGAGGTTGTTGTTGCGACAACCAGCTGATCTCTCTCACTCCTGTACACCTCCTCATCACCATCTGAGATTCTGCCAACAACAGTGGTGTCATCAGCGAATGTATGGATGGCGTTTGAGCTGTGCCGAGCCACACTGTCATAGAACCATAGAACAATACAGCACAATACAGGCCCTTCGGCCCACCATGTTGTGCCGACCTTCAAACCACTCCTAAGACTATCTAACCCCTTCCTTCCACATATCTCTCTATCTTAAATTCCTCCATATGCTTATCTAACAATCTCTTGAACTTGACCAACATATCGGCCTCCACCACCACCCCAGGTAGCGCATTCCATGTACCAACCACTGTCTGGGTGGAAAACCTCCCTCTGACATCTCCCTTGAACTTCCCACCCACTACCTTAAGGCCATGCCATCTTGTTTTGAGCATTGGTGCATCATGAATGCAGAGAGAGTAGAGCTGACCCTTGGATTTATCCAACTTGAAGCTGTTGAGACCTGGAATATTTTTTATCCTTTTTAATGATGACATAGAACATAGAACAATCACAGCATAATTCAGGCCCTTCGGCCCACAAAGCTGTGCCGAACATATCCCTACCCTAGAAATTACTAGGCTTACCCATAGCCCTTTATTTTACTCAGCTCCATGTATCTATATGACACTCTTGAAAGACCCTATCGTATCCGCCTCCACCACCGTTTCCGGCCGCCCATTCCACACACTCGCCACTCTCTGAGTGAAAAACTTACCCCTGACATCTCCTCTATATCTACTCCCCAGCACCTTAAACCTATGTCCTCTTGTGGCCACCAATTCAGCCCTGGGGAAAAGCCTCTGACTATCTACCCTATCAATAACTCTCATCATCTTATAAACCTCTATCAGGTCCCCCCCTCAACCTCCAAGGAGAAAGGCCGAGTTCCCTCAACCTGCTTTCATAAGGCATGCTCCGCATTCCAGGCAGCATCCTTGTAAATCTCCTCTGCACCCTCTCTATGGCTTCCACATCTTTCCTGTAGTGAGGCGACCAGAACTGAGCACAATACTCCAAGTGGGGTCTGACCAGGGACCTATATAGCTGCAACAATACCTCACGGCTCCTAAATACAATTCCCCAATTGATGAAGGACAATACGCCATATGCCTTCTTAACCACAAAGTCAACCTGAGCAGCCGCTTTGAGCGTCCTATGGACTTGGACCCCAAGATCCCTCTGATCCTCCACACTGCCAAGAGTCCTACCATTAATACAATATTCCGCCAACATATTTGACCTACCAAAATGAACCACTTCACACTTATCTGGGTTGAACTGCATCTGCCACTTCTCAGCCCAACTCTGCATCCTATCTATGTCCCTCTGTAACCTCTGACAGCCCTCCAAACTATCCACAACACCCCCAACCTTTGTGTCATCCACAAACTTACTAACCCATCCCTCCACTTCCTCATCCGGGTCGTTTATAAAAATCACAGAGTAAGGGTCCCAGTACAATCCCTGAGGTACACCACTGGTCACCGACCTCCACTCAGAATACGACCCTTCAACAACCACTCTTTGCCGCCTGTGGGCCAGCCAGTTCTGGATCCACACTGCAATGTCCCCTTGGATCCCATGTCTCCTCACCTTCTCCATAAGCCTCGTTCCAGAATTTCTTCCTCTTTTGTCACCCCCCCCGCATTCTCCCACAACTCCGTCCTTCCCAGTGAGTGGAGCAGTACTCATTCACGATCACCCACACATACTGCCCCCCCCCCCCCCAACCCTCACCCATGGTCACCCTCTTGGCCCTAACAAGATGCTCTCCAGGTTTCCCTGCAGCTTGGCCTTGGTTCTGGGCCCAGCCTGTGTCTGTACTCGGACCCCCAGCTGATGCCACCACTGACTCTGGTCTCTCCCTGACAGGGGCGGGGAGTGGGGGCTGTAATGGGCCCAAGCTGCTGCCGGTCAGGGCACTCAACGAGGTGTTTGTGGGAGAGTCGTTGTCGTCCCGGTGAGTGAGCTGAACCGCCCTGGGTCCAGTCTGGTCCCTCCGCACTCCTCGCCTCCGTGGGTGGGGAGGGGTGGTGCTGGGGGAGGTGGGCTTTCAGCGTCTACGGCCTAGCTGGTGTAGAAGGAATTTCCATGAGAGGTCAGCGTCCTGGGTGGGGCTGGGGTCACGTGTCAGGGGATGGGAGTTGTACAGAAACTGTCCGCACCCATCGGCCCCTCCTGCCTGTGTGTGTGCGATCGGTCTGGCCCCCCCGTGTGTGTGGTTGGTCTCGCGTTCCCCGCCCCCCCCCCGTGTGTGTGTGTGTGTGTGTGTGTGTGTGTGTGTGTGTGTGTGTGTGTGTGGGGTCGGTCTCAGGCCCCCCCTCCCATGTGTGGTCACTCATTGTGTGCTCGGTAGGTTTCACTCCCCCCTCCACGGGCTACCTTCTGTTGGTACAGGAGGGGGTGTCACAGTGTCACCTTCTCGCTTCCCAGGCCCTCATACTACGAGATCTCCATCGACGGCGGACCCTGGGAGAAGCACAAGAACTCTGGCCTCAACGTCTGCACCGGCACCGGCTCCAGGGCCTGGTACTGGGGAAACGTCCCGTGGGGGGTGTTGGGGGGGTCTGTGGGCTGTCAGTGTCCAGGGTGGGAGGGAGTACCCCAATCAGTACCCTGGCTGAGGGCCAATGCTGCGAATACCCCTGGCACAGTGCAGCGGGTCTCGGGGAACCGCGGCACTCAGTGTCACAGTCGGGCCCTGTTGTGGGACGCCAGAGATGACCAGATGTGCTGTATTCTGCTGTCCCCGTGCCCATTCCTGACTGCTCTGGAGAAGTGGTGCTGAGCACCTCCTTGACCCACTGTCATCCGTCTGGTGAAGGGTCTCCCCCAGTGCGGATGGGGAGGGAGCGCCAGGGTCTACACCAGTGATGATGAAGGACCAACGAAAAATTTCTGGTGGTGGGCAACGGAGTTGTCAGTGTCGCCCTGCACCTGTTGCCCTTGTCCTTTGTTGGTTTGGGAGGTGCTGTCGGAGTAGCCTGGGCAACTGACTGAAGCCAGTGTGTGGTGGAGGGGGCGTGTTTAGGGGGGTTTATGGGGTGCTGATCGAGCAGGCTGCTTTGTCCTGGATGGTGTTAAGATATTTGAGAATATTGGATCCGCACTGACCCAGGCAAGTGGATAGTTTTCCATCAGACTCCGGACTTTGGAGTACGTCCATGATTCCCTAAAGTGGAGTCACAGGTAGACAGGGTGCTGAAGGCAGCTTTTGGCACGCTGGCCTTCATCAGTCAGGGAACAGAGTATAAAAGTTGGGAGGTCATGGTGCAGTTGTACAGGGCATAGGTGAGGCTGCACTTGGAGTATTGTGTTCAGTTTTGGTCACCCTGCTGAAGGAAAGATGTTCTTAAACTGGAAAGAGTGGAGAAAAGATTTACGAGGATGTTGCCAGGACTTGAGGGACTGAGTTACAGGGAGAGGTTGGGCATGCTGGGACTTTACTCCTCGGAGCGTAGGAGACTGAGAGGTGATCTTGTAGAGGTATATAACATGATGAGGGCCATAGATAGGGTGAATGCACTCAGTCTTTTTCGCCGGGCTGGGGAATCAAGAATTAGGGAGCATAGGTTTAAGGTGGGAGAGATTTAATAGGAACCTGAAGGGTACAAGTTACACAGAGGGTGGTCCGTAGATGGACCAAGCTGCCAGAGGAAGTGGTTGAGGCATTGTTTAAAAAAGTACTTGGATAGGTACATGGATAAGAAAGGTTTAGAGGGGTATGGGCCAAACGTTGTCAAATGGGTTTAGATTGGAATCTTGGCCAGCATGGACCAGTTGGGCCGAAGGGCCTGTTTCTGTGCTGTATGACTTGTGCCTTATAGATTGCAGAGAGGCCTTGGGGGGTGAGGAGGCGAGCCACACCACTGGATCCCCACCCTCTGACCTGCTCTCGTAGCCACGGTCTCTGTAGCTGCTCTGGTAGTGTTTCTGGTCCTCTGTAATGGGAGTGGAGGGAGGGAGACGAGTCTGGGATAAATGGGGCCGAGCTGGCATATGGGGCAGAGACGGGGTCAGTGTATATGGGGTTGGGGCAGGGTCAGAGTCACTGCAGTGTGTGACACTCTCTCTCTCTCTCTCTCTCTCTCTCTCTCTCTCTCTCTCTCTCAGGTCCTACAACATTAACAAATTGGCCGGTCAGGAGGTGGAAGATCTTCTACTGATCGGTGAGTACGAAGCATAGTTCAGAAGCAGATTTATCGCCAACATATGGAGCACAGAACACTACAGCACAGTACAGGCCATTCGGCCCACAATGTTGTGCCGACATTTTATCCTGCTCTAAGATCTATCTAACCCTTCCCTCCCACATAGCCCTCCATTTCTCTATCATTCATGTGTCTGAGTCTCTTAAATGTCCCTAATGTATCTGCCCCCACAACATCTGCCGGCAGTGCGTTCCACACACCCACCACTCTGTGTAAAAAAAAAACTCACCTCTGACATCCCCCTTATACCTTCCTCCAATCACCTTACAATTATGCCCCCTCGTGTTAGCTATTGTCACCCTGGGAAAAAGTCTCTGACTGTCCATTTCATCTATGCCTTTTATCATCTTGTACACCTCTATTGAGTCACCTCTCATCCTCGTCTCCAAAGAGAAAAGCCCAAGCTCACTCAACCTATCCTCATAAGACATGTTCTCCAATCCAGGCAGCATCCTGGTAAATCTCATCTGCACCCTCTCTAAAGCTTCCACACCCTTCCCATAATGAGGTGACCAGAAATGAACACAATACTCCAAGTGTGGTCTGACCAGAGTTCTACAGAGCTACAACATTACCTCATGGCTCTTGAACTCAATACCCCAACTAATGAAGGCCAACACAACATACACCTTCTTAACAACCCTATCAACCTGTGCGGCAACCTTGAGGGATCTAGGGATGTGGATCCCAAGATCCCTCTGTTCCTCCACAATTGCTAAGAGTCCTGCCATTAACCTTGTATTCTACCTTCGAATTCGATCTCCCGAAGGTGTATCACTTCACACTTATCCGCATTGAACTCCATCTGCCACTCCTCAGCCCAGCTCTGCATCCTATCAATGTCCTGTTATAATCTACAGCAACCTTCTACACTATCCACACCACCACCAACCTTCGTGTCATCAGCAAACTTACTACCCCACCCTTTCACATCCTCATCCAAGTCATTTATAAAAATCACAAAGAGCAGGGGTCCCAGAACAGATCCCTGCGGAACACCACTGGTGTCCGACCTCTAGGCAGAATACACTCCATCTACCACCACCCTCTGTCTTCTATGGGCGAGCCAATTCTGAATCCACACAGCCAAGTTTCCCTGGATCCCATGCCTCCTGACTTTCTGAATGATTCTTCCATGAGGAACCTTATCAAACACCTTACTAAAATCCATGTACACCACATCCACTGCTCTACCTTCATCAATGTGCTTTGTCACATCTTCAAAGAATTCATTCAGGCTGGTGATGCACGACCTGCTCCTCACAAAGCCATGCTGACTGTTTGTAATCAGCCTGTGCTTCTCCAAATGCCTATAAATCCTGCCTCTAAGTATCTTCTCCAGTAATTTTCCCACCACTGAAGTAAGACTCACTGGTCTATAATTCCCAGGTTTATTCCTACTCCCTTTCTTAAACAAAGGAACAACATTTGCCACTCTCCGATCATCTGGCACTACTCCTGTTGCCAGTGAGGACGCAAAGATCGTCGCCAAAGGCGCAGCAATCTCTTCCCTCGCTTCCCATAATAACCTTGGATATATCCCGTCCGGCCCTGGTGACTTATCCATCCTAATGTTTTCCAAAAGTTCCAGCACATCCTCTTTCCTCACATCAATGTGCCCTAGCGTATCAGCCCGTCATACGCCATCCTCAAATGTCAAGGTCTCTCTCACTGGTGAATACCGAAGCACGGTATTCATTAAGGACCTCCCCTACCTCTTCTGACTCCAGGAAATGTTTCCTTTTTTATCCCTTATCGGTCCTACCCTCACTCTAGTCATTCTCCTATTCTTCACGCGTGTAAAACACCTTGGGGGTTTTCCTTAATCCTACATGCCAAGGCCTTCTCATGCCCCCGTCCAGCTCTCCTAAGTCCATTCTTAAGCTCCCTCCTGGTGTCCTTGTAACTCTCCAGAGCCCTGCTTTCTAAACCTCAGGTAAGCTTCTTGCTTCATCTTGACAAGATATTCTACGTCTCTTATCAACCACAGTTCCTTCACTCTACCATCCTTACCCTGTCTCAGTGGGACAAACCTATCTAGAACACCATGCAAGTACTCCCTAAACAACCTCCACATTTCCTCTGTGCACTTCCCCAAGAATATCTGTTCCCAATTTATGCTCCCAAGTTCCTGCTCCTATCCCTCTCCAAGGCTAGGGTAAAGGTCAAGGAGTTATGGTCACTATCTCCAAAATGCTCTCCCACCAAGAGATCTGAAACCTGATCAGGCTCATTGCCTAGTACCTGGTCCAGAATGGCCTCTCCTCTAGTCGGGCTGTCCACATACTGTGTCAGGAATTCTTCCTGAACACACCAAACAAACTCTGCCCCATCTATCCCCTTTACACTAAGGAGATGCCAATCAATATTCGGGAAGTTGAAATCACCCATGACAACAACCCTGTTACTTTTGCACCTCTCCAAAATCTGCCTCCTGATCTGCTCCTCAGTGTCTCTGCTGCTACTGGGATGGTCTGTAGAATACTCACAATAGAGTGATCACTCCCTTCCTGTTTCTGACTTCCACCCACACTGACTCAGTGGACGGTCCCTCCAGGACATCCTCCCTTTCTACAGCTGTGACACTGTCCCTGATCAGCAAAGCCACCCCCCCACCTCTTTTACCTGCGTCCCTGTCCCTTTTGAAGCATCTAAACCCCGGAATATTCAGCAGCCATTCCTGCCCTGGTGATGTGAAATGTGTTGTTTTGCGGCAGAAGTACAGTGCAAAGACATAAAATTATTTTAAATTACAAAATAGTGCACAAAAAAAGAATAGCAAGATAGTGTTCATGGACCGTTCAGAAATCTGACAGTGGAAGGGAAGAAGCTGTTCCTAAAACATTGAGTGTGGGTCTTCAGGCTCCTGTACCTCCTCCCCGATGGTAGTAACGAGAAGAGGGCATGTCCCGGGTGGTGAGGGTCCTTAATGATGGATGCCGCCTTCTTGAGGCACCACCTCTTGAAGATGTCCTCGATGGTGGGGAGGGTTGTGCCTGTGATGGAGCTGGCTGAGCCTACAACCCTCTGTAGGCAAGACAAGCTGAGGCAAGGTCCCTGTGGGCAATTTGTAAACCCAGTTAATTCTAGCACAGAGTGTGGTGTGGGACAGGGGGTGTCATAACTGAGCTCAGTGGAAGATGGAATTTAACTTGGACAAGTGCGTGGTGTTCCATTTTGGTAAGGTAAACCAGTAGGGCCCTGGGGACTGTTGTAGAACAGGGGGTAGACACATAGGTCTAAGGTGAGAGGGGTAAGATTTCAAGGGGACCTGAGGGACAACTTTTTCCCCACTACAGTGTGTCTATATGGAATGAGCTGCCAGAGGAAGTGGTTAAGGCAGGTACAATTACAGCATTTAAAAGACACTTGGACAGGTACATGGATAGGAAAGGTTTAGAGGGATGTGGGCCAAACACAGGCAAATGGGACCGGCTTAGGTAGGCACCTTGGTCGGCACAGACAAGTTGGGCTGAAGGGCCTGTTTCTGAGCTGTGTAACTCTGACTGAGGTGGTGTCATTGCTGTCACTATAAGTTACTTTGATTTGACAGTGAAGCATTAACAAGGCCTCGCTGTGGGACACGGGCAGAGCAGCTCCAGTCTCTGCTGACTGTGAGTTTTCTGAAACTGCCCCTCGCCAGCACATCCACATGGTGGCCCCTCAGCCTTCCTCTGCTGCACACACTGTGACCAGAGGGAGCAGGATTAGACTGGGTTAGTATGGCCAGTGCGGACAGACTGGGGTCACAGATGCCATGCCGTGAGTACAAAGTGCTCACTGCTGTAGATTCACAGGGTCTTACAGCCACCTCCCCCCAACACCACCCCCAATCCCCAACCCCCCACTATTCCAAGTATCAGCCCAGTGAACCTTCCCAGAGCTGTACAATCTCTCACCATTGAGATAAAATGCTTCCTTTTCATTCTTCCTGCTAAGTGGACAATTCCCCATTTCCCACATCATTCTCCAGCTGCCGGATCTTTGCCCACTCACTGAACCTGTCTACATCCTCTGTAGTCTCCTTGTGTCCTCTTTGTGACGTCAACAAATCTTTGATCCCTTCATCCAAGTCACATATAGATAGTAATCATCGATGGAGATGGGAGAGGTTCCGGAAGATTGGAGGGTTGTGGATGTTGTTCCCTTATTCAAGAAGGGGAGTAGAGATAGCCCAGGGAATTATAGACCAGTGAGTCTCACCTCAGTGGTTGGTAAGCTGATGGAGAAGATCCTGAGAGGCAGAATTTATGAACATTTGGAGAAGTATAATATGATTAAGAACAGTCAGCATGGCTTTGTCAAGGGCAGGTCCTGCCTTACGAGCCTGATTGAACTTTTTGTGGATGTGACTAAACACGTCGATGAAGGGAGAGCAGTAGATGTAGTGTATATGGATTTCAGCAAGGCGTTTGATAAAGTACCCCATGCGAGGCTTATGGAGAAAGTAAGGAGGCATGGGATCCAAGGGGACATTGCAGTGTGGATCCAGAACTGGCTGGCCCACAGAAGGCAGAGAGTGGTTGTTGAAGGGTCGTATTCTGAGTGGAGGTCAGTGACCAGTGGTGTACCTCAGGGACCTGTCCTGGGACCCTTACTCTTTGTGATTTTTATGAACGACCTGGATGAGGAAGTGGAGGGATGGGTTAGTAAGTTTGCGGATGACACGAAGGTTGGATGTGTAGTGGATAGTAGAGGGCTGTCAGAGGTTACAGTGGGACATAGATAGGATGCAGAGTTGGGCTGAGAAGTGGCAGATGCAGTTCAACCCAGATAAGTGTGAAGTGGTTCATTTTGGTAGGTCAAATATGATGGCAGAGTATAGTATTAATGGTAGGACTCTTGGCAGTGTGGAGGATCAGAGGGATCTTGGGGTCCGAGTCCATAGGACGTTCAAAGCGGCTGCACAGGTTGACTCTGTGGTGAAGAAGGCATATGGTGTATTGTCCTTCATCAATCGGGGAATTGAATTTAGGAGCCGAGAGGTATTGTTGCAGCTATATAGGTCCCTGGTCAGACCCCACTACTGTGCTCAGTTCTGGTCGCCTCACTACAGGAAAGATGTGGAAGCCATAGAGAGGGTGCAGAGGAGATTTACAAGGATGCTGCCTGGAATGCAGAGCATGCCTTATGAAAGCAGGTTGAGGGAACTCGGCCTTTTCTCCTTGGAGCGACGGAGGATGAGGGGGGACCTGATAGAGGTGTATAAGATGACGAGAGGTATTGATTGGGTAGGTGGTCAGAGGCTTTTCCCCAGGGCTGAATTGGTGGCCGCAAGAAGACACAGGTTTAAGGTGCTGGGGAGTAGGTATAGAAGAAATGTCAGGGGTAAGTTTTTTACTCAGAGAATGGAATGGGCTGCCGGAAACGGTGGTGGAGGCAGATACGATAGGGTCTTTCAAGAGACTGTTGGATAGGTACATGGAGCTGAGTAAAATAGAGGGCTATGGGTAAGCCTAGTAATTTCTAAGGTAGGGACGTGTTCAGCACAGCTTCGTGGGCCGAAGGGCCTGAATTGTGCTGTAGGTTTTCTATGTTTCTATGTAATGAGCTGAGGCCCCAGCACCGACCACGTCACCACTCACCACACCTCATCAACAAGAGAAGGATCCGCTTGCTCTATTAACTATTCTCCAAGTTGACATTGCCTCCTACACCCCCAACTTTATTTTGCACAATGACGTTTGGCGCGACACCTCATTGAACGGACAGAGGGGCAGAATGTCGCAGAGTTGGGCAGTAATGACCTCCCTCTGCCCTTCAGCTCAACAGAGGAGCCTTGCAGCCATGCCGCTCGATCGGGAGTTTGTGGAACAAGGTGAGTGTTGTTGGTTCTGCCCAGCAGTAAGACCTGCATCCCCACAGCCCAGACAGCTTCCTGCCTGTGAACGGGTCCCTGCTGTGGTCACTTGCAGCACAGGAGACGCCTGAGGAAGCAGCACGATACCAGCTGACCTGAGGCACTGTCAGGGCAGCAGGGGGTGGAACTGCTGCACGTGGCAGATACACCCGTCACCTTTAAACGTTTGCCCAAGATAGTGGGCACTGGATTCATGTTTCAGCGCAGACTCACTGCTCCCCCCAGTGTAGCACGGTATCGGCACCGCCCCACCCACGGTGCGGCACTCCCCCGGGGCTGCCCCTCCCATGGTGTGGTGCTCCCTCGGTGCCACCTCTTCCCCCGGGGCCGCCCCTCCCGCGCTGAGGGAAGGGTGCTGCCGTAGGACCAGTTTCCTGCACAGGGATCTATTTGTTGACAGGTGGAAAGGGTTGGGAGGGGTCCCTCCCTTGGGGGCAGGATGGAGTTCTCTCTCCCTGAGGTGGGGGGAGTGGTCCCTGTCCCTGTGGGGGTCCACTCTGAGTGCACTGTAGTCCCCGCAGTGCTGTGATCCACAGAGCAGTGGGCTGGCGGGAATGGGTTAGCATGGCCACAAATGCTGAATGTCCTCGGGCTGTGACTCTGCTGTTTGAAGTTTACCCTTGCTTTCCTCCATTCAGTCACTGACCACTACAATGATTCGCTCACCTTCTCACCCGAGGAGCCCAGGATCTTCTTCAGCATCCGGGAGCCAATTGTAAACCGAGTGTTCACCAGCACCCTCCACCGCGGCTTCACTAGCAAGTGCGTCTGTCTCTGCGGCTGTATCCAACGTCAGAGGGCTGTCACATGCAGGCAACACCTCCTCCCTGCTGCCCCCACCTCCTGCACGGTTTGACGCCGAAAGTTTTGTCAAATTTTCCCTTTTATGAATTTCTGTCCCTAGTTGATCTTCCTGTGTAAACACATTACCTTGTACTTGCACAGTCAGGCCATGTGCAGTACTGTGCAGAGCCCTGCAAAAGTGGGCAAAGGAATTAACTTGGCCAGGTGTGAAGTGATTCTTTTGGGTAAGTTAAACCAGAGCAGGACTTGCAGAGTCAATGGAAGGGCCCGGGGGAGTGTTGTAGAACAGAGAGACCCGAGTGCAGGTACGTAGTTCCCTGCAAATGGAGATACAGATAGACAGGGTGTTGAGGGCGTTTGGCACACTGGTCTTCATTGGACGTGGCTTCGAGTACAAGAGTTGGGACGTCATGTTACAGCTTCACAAGACATTGGTGAGACCGTACTGGTACTATGCGCGGTTCTAGTCGCCCAGCTATAGAAAGGACGTCATTAAGTTGGAGAAGGTGCAGAAAATATTCACACGGATGTTGCTGGGACTGAGGGCTGGAGCTATGAGGAGAGGCTGGACAGGCCAGGACTGTTTCCCTGGAGCGAATGAGGCTGAGGTAGAGGTTTATAAACTCATGAGGGATGTAGATAAAGTGAATGATCACAGTCTTTTCCCCAGGGTGGGGAGTCTGAAACTAGAGGGCAGAGGTTTAGGGTGAGAGGGGAAAGATTTAAAGGGGACCTGAGGGGCAACTTCCTCACACGAGGGTGGTGGGTGTGTGGAATAAGCTGCCTTGGTCACCTTGGTCAGCATGGTCCAGTTGGGACGAAGGGCCTGTTTCTGTACCATGTCATTCTGAGTCTGTTTTCAGTGTTGGTCTCCCTGTTGTACCTCTGTGAATGTTCTGTTCAAACGGAAGCTGCTGCAGGGCAGGTGCAGGGAGGGGGTTTCCCCTGGCATCCTCTCCACCGTCACCGCCTCTCACTTTTCTGAACTCGTGGATACAAACCCAGCCTGTCCAACCTTTCCTCATAAGAAAACCCACCAGTTCCAAGTATTAGTCCAGTAAACCTTCTCTGAACTTCTCCCAATACATTACCATCCTTCCTAAACCAGGAGACCAACACAATCCTTCCTACAAGGCCAAACTCCAACAGCTGCTTGATGCTCCTGGCTTCCAATTCTCGCTCACCTCTGTGTGAAGACCATCCATTGCCCAGCTCTGCTACTGAACAGCTAGGCTGCTGTCTGAGAGTTGTTTTCTGGACCCAGATCCTTTGTTCATCTCTGTGATCACCCTTTAGTCATCCAATGTGGCTGATCCTTCCCCAGACAGCAACCTTCCAGTGAGGGGGTGGCCACTGTGGTCACCAGCAGGGCTGAGCATCAAATATTGCAGCTGCTGAACATCTGACTAAGACCAGACACTGCTGGAAACTCAGCGGACCAGGCAGCATCTGTGGGGAGAGAAATGGTTAATGTTTTAGGTGCAGAACCTTTGGGTGTTGGATGGTGGGGGAGTGGGCTGTACAACCTGGGGTCCCAACCTGTGCTCTGCTCCCCCCTAGAATGTCCATCCGCTCCAGGTGCTGGGATGCCTGTATGGTGGTCGACGGAGGGACTTCGTTCGAGTTCAATGACGGTGCGATCGCCACCCTGACTGTGGAGGAAGATGATGCTTTGTGCACGGTGCTGTTGGAAGAGTGAACCCTTGCCCTTCGATGGGATTGCACTATGCCACTACTGAGCAGGGATGGTGCGTGGTACCTGCTGGTGTTGGAGGGGCACTGACCTGGTCTGCTGTGTACCAGCTGGTGATTGGAGCTGCTGGAGAGTTGGTGCAGTACTTTTGTTGGTGTGGTGTGGGTTTGACCTTGAAGAAGATGCTGTCCACAACCTGGACACCACTCTGATCCCTCCCTGCTGATCTGCTCCCTCGCAGACCTGCAGCATTTCCACTGTTTCCGACCCTGCAGAGCCTGTGTGTGCTCAGGAAGCATTTCATCAGCTTGGACTGCAGCCCTGACATCTCTTGTTCACTGGATGGAGCTGAGGGAGGAACTGGAGCCTCTGAGATACTGGCAACTTTACAATCAAATGTGAAGCTAAATAAAGTATTAATTTTTTTAAACACCCTCCAGCATTTTCTGTGGCTGAGTGTTGGATCGATGAGTTTTCTGCCAAATTCTGCCTCTCCCTGCATGGTTCTCCCCACTCTCTAAGAGCTCCTATTGAATCTGCCTCCCCCAGTCTTCAGGCAGCACGTTCCAGAGGAGAGTGACTTGCTGTGTGGGAGCCCATAGCAACTGTTGTTTAGCTGATCTCCTTCGGTCCAGACGACTCTCCCTGGAGACATTCACTCCATCAAACCCTTTCAGCCTCCCATTAACAGTCTCTGCTCCAAGGAGCTGGGTCAGAGATGTCCAAACTGGTCATTTCTGGATTATGCCAGTGCCACTCACCAGTCAGCAGAGAGACGGCAGAGTCTGAGCTTCCTGGACCTGGGGGAAGTCTGGGGAGGTGGGACATCTACAGGCTGACTCGAGAGGATTTGCTGGAGGTGAGGTGAGCTTTGAGCTAATTTGGTGAGAAGGGGTGCAGAAAGAATTAAGTAGGACAGGTAGCAGTAGGACAGGAACTGATCAGACTGAGGGAGAGCACAGGAGGGATCAAGGTAGGTTCACATAAAGACAAGATGCATATTTAATGGATCAGTGAGCTGCAGGCACAACTCACTGGGTGACGCCAAGAACGGGTGGGAATGGGTGGTAAGTATTCCAGAGTATGGTGGTGGTCAGGTGTTGGAGAGAGGAGGTCAGAATCTGCTTTCAGTTAGGAACAGTAGAGGTACAAGAGATGACAGACTGTTTTATAGACCACCAGTCAGAGGAAGGAGATTTAGGAACAAATTTGTAGGGAAATTCCAAAGATGTGTAAACACCTAAGTAGTGGTGATAATGGGGGACTTTACCCAGGTAAGGGAGTAGAGGGGAGGGGGGGGCAGGGTGGAGAGGGGTTTGTCCAGGTAGGGGAGTGCCTGGTGGAGAGGGGTTTGTTAAGCATTCAGGATAAGTTGATGAGTGTTTTTGGCCCACCAAGGGACGAGGACTTGGTTCTAGGAAATGAGCTGGACCAAGTGAAGCTGGCATTGGGGATGGGGGAAGAGGGGGAACAGCAATCGTTATACACTCGTGTAAAATGGCTGTGCAAAAGGATTGGGACAACTCCAGGGTAAAAAAAGGAACCGTCCTAGTTAACTTCAGTGGGATGAGAACAGATCCAGCTGGAGTCGATGGGAATCGGGAGGGTTGACTACGGTCCAGGCAGGTTCCCATGTGGAAGAAGGGGAGGGAATTAGAGTCAGCTCTCTGGGTGACCAAGGAGAAAGAGCAGAGCACAAATAAAGCAGACGGCAGGGTGTTAACACAGTGCGACCTGGGCTGATTAGAGAAAGTTCGGAGGGAGTAACAACAGAAATAAGAGCGTGAAACAACAGGCAGGAACATCACACTGGCCTGTGAACAGGGGCATTCATGGAGAAGGGGCTCAGTTAAGGAGCTAACTGAAAACAACCAGCCTTCACCAGGGAAGCAGGTGCTGCTGGAGTCGCCCCAGAGCCACCCACCGCAGCAGGGAAGGTGGGGGCCAGATACGGGTGGGGTTTTCCTAACCTACCAGCAGCACATTGAAGTTCTAGTGGGAACGGCTATTTTGAGAGGGCTGAGTGGAGGTGGTGCTGCTAAGGTCAACGTGCTGGCTTTGGTGACCTGGGTGACAAGGGTTCCTCTCTATCTTGTTGTCTTAGTCAAAGGGAGTAGCCAAAGGTTATGGGGGCTAGGGCAGTGGATGTGGGAGACGGGGGACATTTCCAGTGGCCATGGTGACCACCTGCAAGAAGTGTGACCAGCTGCAGCTCCTGGCTGACCACCCAGAGCAGTAGGAATTGGGGATGGACTTGCTGTGGAGCATCTGGGATGAGGAGAATGTTGTAGGCAGTACGTCTCGTGAGGTGGTCATTCTGCAAGTGCAGGAAGAGAGATGGATGACCACCAGGAAGTGCGGGCAGGTCGTGCAGGAGCCCCTGTTGTCGTTGCTCTCACTAACCAGTGGGTGGGGAATGGCCTCCCGGGGAAAACTTCAGCAACAGCCCAGTTCATAGCACTGTGGTGGGTTTTGCTGTATAGAATGGGGTGGGAACAAGACTGCAAGGGTGATAGCAGTAAGGTAAGAGGGTCAGACATGCATTTCTGTGGCCACAAATGAGACTCTAGCCTCACCAACGATTTATACAACTGTAACACAACATCCCAACATCTACACTCAGTGCCTTGGCCAATGAAGGCCAGTGTGCCAAATGCCACCTTCACCACCTTGTACAAGTACATAGTTCCCTGTGACATCACTTTCAGGGAACCATGTACTTGTACCTCTCAGTCCCTCTGTTCTACAACACTGCCCATGGCTCTACCATTCACTGTGCAAGTCCTACCCTGGATCCCAAAATGTATCACATCACACTTGTCTGAGTTAAATTACATCTGCCATTCCTTGGCCCACTTTCCCAGTTGATCTGGATCTTGTGGCAACTTTAGACAATCTTCTTCACTGTCCACTACACCACCAATTTTGATGTCATCTGCAGACTTACTAATCATGCCACCCTAACTCTGGGATGAAGGGGTTGATGCAGGGAGGTTGAGCTGACACTCAATGTTCAGAGAATGAGAGGCAATCCTATTGAAACAAGATTCTGAAGGGGATCGACAGGTTTGGTGCTGAGAGGTCATCTCCCCTTGGGGGGTGTGAGGAGATTCACCAGGATGTGGCCTGGATTGGATAGGCTGGGCTTGTTTTCACTGGAGTGAAGGAGGCTGAGGGGTGACCTGATAGATATTAGAGACATGGCTAGGGTAGATAGAATCTTTTTCCCATGGTAGGTGGTATCACAAACAAGGGTAGGATCTGAGGGGTAAGATTTTTACACAGATTGATATCTGGAACTTGCTGCCAGAGGAGGTGATGGATTCAGATACAATTACTATGTTTAAGAGGTATTTATACAGGCAAGGCATAGAAGGTGATAATACATAGAAGTTCTAATGCAGGCCAAGGTGAATTGGTGCAGATGGGCAAAAAGGTCAGCATAGCCATGCAGGTCCGAAGGTCCTGTCCTGACTCTATCTAGAACCAGGGGAGATAGTCTCAGAGACTGATCCATTTAAGATGGAGATAAGAGATTTGTCACAGGATCCACAGCACAAAACCCATTTGACCAACCAGGCCTTACTGGCATTTACACTCCATTTGAGCCTTGTCTTTTCTTGTGTGTGATCCTGAGCACCCTTCCCTCACCCAGCCTCCTCTTCACCCCAACCACTTCCTGTGGGAGGGAGCCCCACATTATCGCTGCTTTTTGGCTGTGGAAGTTTGGCCTGCTCTTCCCACCAAAGCATCAACCCTCACTCCCTCGACCACCTTTACTCAAGGGAGCAGAGACCCAGTCTGCTCACCTCTCCCGATGTGTACACCCTGGCATCTTCCTTTTAATGCTTCTCTCCAACTGCCTCCCTGGGCCCCTGTACAGTGACCAGACCGCCCAACGTTCAAGCTGTGGGCTAACCAGGGTTAGCATAAGTTCCCAGCTTTTCAATCCTGTCCCAATGCTCGTTTTGTTTTCTCTGGCCTTGCCAAGCTGAAGCAGTATTTGGAGACACAAGAGACTGCTGGTGTTGGAATCTGGAGCAACAGACAATCTGTTGAAGGAAGTCATCTGTGGAGAGAAATGGTCAGTTGATGTTTTGGGTTGAGACCCTTCATCACAGTAGTGTAGCAGTTAGCATAACACTATTTCAGTGCCAGCAACCCAGGTTCAATTCCAGCCTCTGTCTGTAAGGAGCTTGTACATTCTCCCTGTGACCACATGGGTTTCCTCCCACATTCCAAAGACGTACGGGTTAGGAAGTTGTGGGCGTGTTATGTTGGTGCCAGAAGTGTGGTGACACTTGTGGGCTGCCCCCAGAATACTTGACACAAAAAGATGCATTTCACTGTGTTTTGATGTACATGTGACTGATAAAGATATCTTACCTTGTATCTTCTCCAGACTGAGTTTGGATCCAGAGTCAGTGTCTTGGTTCCTGGCAAGAGGTAGTACCACATGGATTGGCCATTGAGCCCTTACCTTTTATCATACATGTTAATGATTAGGATGTGAATTTGAGGTATGATTAGTAAGTTAGCAGATGACACAACAATTGGTGGGGTTAGGCTACAAGATGATTGATCAATTGGTCAGAGCAATGACAAGATAGAATTTACTCTGATAAATGCAAGGTGATGCACTTTGTTGGGACCTCCACAGTGAATGCTAGTGTCCTTGAGAGGATTGAGAAAGAGGGACCTCAGTGTACATCCAAGGATCTCTAAAGATGGCTGCACAGGTTGATAGCGTGGCATAAAGGATTCTATTAGCTGAGATATAGAAAATACAAGCAGGGAGATCGTAGTACAATTTAAGCTCGTAGAGTTAACGGCACGGAAATAGGGATGAGGTGAAACCAGATAGCCTGGGAGTGGAGGTTAAGAAGGGGTCTGCATCCTCACCTACCCTGGTAACCTGTCTCCCCTTGCTTATCCATATTCAATTTCAATTCAATAATATTCAAAAACTGTCCTGCTCAAGGAAGTGGAAGCAGTTCCAAAGACCCTCAATAATCAGAAAAAATCCTCACAAGTAGTAACCCTTTATTTGTAAACAGTGACCCCCTAGTTCTAGATTCTCCCCAAGAGAAGCATCCTGTCCACACCCACCTCTTCACAACCCATCAGTATCTTAAACATCTCGCCCTTCCAAACTGCCCCAGATAAATCTGCAGCAGAATGCAGAGAGGCCTTTGGGGGATAGAGGGAGGTAGGATGGCAGGGATGTGGCAGATGGAATATGAAGTGGAAACACAAAGTCATCCACTCGGGCAGAGAAGAAATAACAGTGGAGTATATTTTAAATTGTGAGACTGTTCGGGGGACCGGGTGTCCTTGTACACAAACCATTGAAAGTTAACATGCAGTCAGGAAGGCAAAGGGTCTGTTGGCCTTCATTGCAAGAGGATTTGGGTACGAGAGATATTGTGCTTCAATCACATCGTCTCCTGGATTGTGTACAGGTCTTGTCTCCCATCATAACCAAGGATCATGGGGTCCAAGTCCATAGCTCCCTGAAAGTGGCCATGCAAGTAGATGGGGTGCTAAAGGTGTACGGCACGCTTGCCTTTGAGTACAAGAGTCAGGAAGTCATGTTGCAGCTATACAAAACTTTGGTTAGGCCGCACTTGGAGTATTGAGTGCAGTTCCGGTTGCCCCATTACAGGGAGGATGTGGAGGCTTTGGAGAAGGTGCAAAAGAGGTTTATGAGGATGCTGCCTAGATTAAAGGGCATGATAAGATATCTTTATTAGTCACATGTACATCGAAACACACAGTGAAATATATCTTTTGCGTAGAATGTTCTGGGGGCAGCCCGCAAGTGTCGCCACACTTCTGGCCATAGGAAGCGTAAGGAGAGGTTGGACAAACTTAGGTTGTTTTCTCTGAAGTTTTGGAGGCTGAGGGGAGACCTGATAGAAGTTTATCAAATTATGAAGCATTTACAGTATAGAGACAATCAAATGCTACAGGTGAGGGGGGAAAGTTTAAAGGAGATACGTAGAGAAAATTTTGTTTTAAAAAAAGGAGAGTGGTGGAAGCAGTATTTTAGGGGTGTTAAGAACCTGTTAGATGGACACATGAATATCCAGGGAATGGAAGGATGTGGATCATGTGAAGGCAGGAGATTAATTAGGTGTCATGTTTGGCAGATATGATGGGCTGAAGGGCCTGTTCCCGTGTTCTGTTCTATGATATACTTGCAATGGGGGAGTGCCACAATGTTTCCCCACACCATGTCCCAGGATAGGGAGTTGTCCTACGAGGTGAGATTTAGCAGACTGGACCTGTACCATCTAGAGTATAGAATGAGCGACAGTCTTGTTGAAAGGTGCAAACCACTTACAGGATAGATGCAGGGAAGATATATTTTTTTAAAATTTTATTTACAGTGTGGTAACAGGCCCTTCCAGCCCGATGAGTCCACGCCACCCATTTTAAACCCAAATTAACCTACCTGTACGTCTTTGGAATGTGGGAGGAAACCGGAGCACCCGGAGGAAACCCACGCAGACACGGGAGAACGTGCAAACTCCCTACAGACAGCGGCAGGAATCATTCTCTGGGTTAATCTACAACTAGGGGCCATAGTCTCAAAATGCAGGGTCAGCCATTCAGGCAGAGGAAATCTCTACCTGAGAAGACTGTGGACACTCGATCACCGTGTATTTAAAACAGATCAATAGAGTTCTACACATTAAAGCAACAGGGGACATGATCCCATTGCAGGCAAGTAGCACTGGGATGAAGGATCAGCCGTTAACTGATGCAGTGGCAGAGCAGGGGATGAGGGGCTGAATATTTCTGCTTTCATTGTCTACTCCCTCTGCCCCAATTTGCTTTTCCCTATGTTTAGCCTTAAACCTCAACCATTCAGACAGGGTGGAGGGGCTCTGCTCCTCAAACATCCCCATCCCCTGAGGAATGTGCAGGTCCTCTTGCCCTGAACCACTGCTCCTTTCACCTCCTATTGTTCAACATCTCCCAACAATCCATTTGGGAGAAGTTCTTTTCCAGCTGTGTCCCAAAGATGTTTTCATCGATTGCTCCTTTCCAATGTTTGGAGACAGGGCAGCAGATGTGGTCAACGTGGACTTCAGCAAGGCTTTTGACAAGGCTCCACATGGTAGAGGAGGAGGTTTATAGAAACAAGTCCAAGGTAGTGTGCAGTGAGGATGGTAAGAAGGACAGGCAGGTGAGAAGTCAGGATAGTTTGCTGAACAATAGAAGTACAAAGTCAGTAGCAGATACCGGCCTAAATGTACTATATTTAAATGCACGTAGCATTAGGAATAAAGAAATAAATGACCTAGTGGCACAACTACAGGTGAATAAATATGACATTGTGGCAGTCACCAAGTCATGGCTTTATGACGGATGTGATTGGGAACTAAATGTCCAGGGGTACACAGAAGAAAGGTTTTGAATGGAAAAAAGGCACAAATGTGGATAACAAGAGAGGTGAAGGCTAAAATAACAGCAAAAGGGAGGGCATACAAGGAAGCAAGAATTAGTGGGAAAACAGAAGACTGGGAAACTTTTAAAAGCCTGCAGAAAGAAACTAAGAAGGTCATTCGGAAAGAAAAGATGAATTATGAAAGGAAATTGGCAGATAACATTCGAAAGGATACTGAGTATTTTTTAAATATATGAAGAGTAAAAGAGAGACACGGGTTGATATAGGACCAATCGATAACGGTGCGGGAGAGATTATAATGGATGATAAAGAAATGGCAGAGGAACTAAATGAGTATTTTGCATCAGTCTTCACTGTGGAGGACATCAGCAATATACCGGATAGTCAGGGGTCTCAGGGGATGGAGCTGAGTTGTTAAGATTACTAGAGAGAAGGTGCTAGAAAAGCTAAATGGACTAAAGACAGGTAAGTCTCCCGGACCGGATGAGGTGCATCCCCGGGTTGTGAAGGAGGTGGCTTTAGAGATAGCGGAGGCATTGGTGATAATTTTCCAGGAATTGATAGACTCCAGCATGGTTCCGGAGGACTGGAGGGTCGCAAATGTAGTTCTGCTGTATAAGAAAGGTGGGAGGCAGCATAAAGGAAATTACAGACCTATTAGTCTGACGTCAGTGGTGGGAAAGTTATTAGAATCAATCCTCAAGGATGGGGTTATGGAATACCTAGAGGTACAAGGCAAGATAGGTCCAAACCAACATGGTTTTGTGAAGGGGAGATCCTGCCTGACCAACCTATTGGAGTTTTTTGAGGAAATCTCAGGTAGGGTGGATAAGGGAGAAGCTGTAGATGTTGTGTATTTAGACTTTCAAAAGGCCTTCGACAAGGTGCCGCACAAGAGACTGATTAATGAGAGGTCATGGAATTACAGGTAGGATAACAGAATGGGTGGAGCATTGGCTGGTTGGCAGAGAGCAAAGGGTGGGAATAAAAGGATCCTGTTCTGGTTGGCTACCGGTTACTAGTGGCGTTCCGCAGGGGTCGGTGTTGGGGCCGCTTCTTTTTACCCTATACGTTAATGATTTGGATGATGGAGTAAATGGTTTTGTGGCTAAGTTTGCAGACAACACCAAGATAGGTGGAGGAATAGGGAGTATTGAGGAGACAGGAAGGTTGCAGAAAGACCTAGATAGTTTAGGAGAATGGGCAAGGAAATGGCAGATGAGATTCAATGATGAGAAATGTGCCATTGTACACTTTGGAAACAGAAATAAACGGGAAGATTATTATCTAGAAGGGGAGAAAATTCAAAGTACAGAAATACAAAGGGACTTGGGGGTACTTGTGCAGGATACCCTAAAGGTTAACCACCAGGTCGGATCGGCAGTAAGGAAAGCGAATGCTATGTTGGCATTCATTTCGAGAGGTATAGTGTATAAAAGTAAGGAAGTGTTGATGAGGATCTACGGGGCACTGGTGAGGCCTCATTTGGAATACTGTGTGCAGTTTTGGGCCCCATATCTTAGGAAAGATGTGTTGATGTTGGAGAGGGTTCAGAGGAGATTTACGAGGATGATTCCCGGAATGAAAGGGCTTCCGTATGATGAGCGTTTGTCGGCTCTTGGACTGTACTCACTGGAGTACAGAAGAATGAGAGGGGACCTCATAGAAACATTTAAAATGTTGAAAGGACTGGACAGAGTAGATGTGGCCAAGCTGTTTCCCTTGGTGCGTGAGTACAGGACCAGAGGGCACAATCTTAGAATTAGAGGGTACAGGTTTAAAACAGAGATGAGGAGAAATTTCTTTAGCCAGAGGGTGGTGAATTTATGGAATTCTTTGCCACGTACAGCAGTGGAGGCCCGATCATTGGAGGCATTTAAGGTGGAGATAGATAGTTATCTAATTAGTCGAGGTATCAAGGGATATGGGGATAAGGCTGGAAATTGGGGCTAAAAAGGAATCGTTTTTTTCCTTTAGCTCACAGAGCAGACCTTTTTTCCCCCATTTCTCATTTCTTTTTCCCTTTCTTTTCCTTGGAGCAGACTCGAAGGGCCAAATGGCCTACTTCTGCTTCCTTGTCTTGTGATCTTGTGGTTCTGGTCCAGAAGGTTAGAACATATGAGATCCAGGGTGTGCTTGCCAATTGTATATAAAATTGGCTTGCTGCATGTAGAGGGAGGTAGTGGAGGGTTGCTATTCAGACTGGATGACTGTGACCAGTGGTGTGCCACATGGATCTGTGCTGGGTTCTCTGTCATTTGTCATCTATATAACCATTTTGATGAGAATGTGTAAGTTTGCAAATCACAGCAAAATTGGTGATGTGGTGGACAGTGAACAGGGGCCCTAGACCAACTTGGGAAGTGGGCCAGAGAACAGCAAAAGGAGTTTAACTCAAAGTGTGAGGTGTTGTACTTTGTTAAATTAAGCCAGGACAGGACTTGTACAGTAAATGGCATGGCCCTGGAGAGTGCTGTAGATCAGAGACCTAAGGGTACAGGTACATAGTTCCCTAAATGTTTGAAACGCAGGTAGTCAGGGTGGTGAAGGTGGTGTTTGGCATGCTGGCCTTTGTCAGTTCGGGCACTGAGTACAGAAGTTGGGATGTCATGTTACGGCTGTACAAAACGTTGGTGAGACCACACTTGCAGTTCTGGTTGTTCAGCTATAGGAAGGATGTCATTAAAAGCTGGAAAGGGTGCAGGAAAGATTCATGAGGATGCCACCAGGACCGGAGGGCTTGAGCTATGAGATACTAGATAGGCTGGGAGTCTTTTTTCCCCTGGAACATAGGAGGCCAAGGGGGTGACTTACAAAACCATGAGAAGCAATAGATTACATTTCAAAGATATGCAGATGGGTTCATGGACAGGAAAGGTTTAGAGGGATATGGGGCAAATGTGACTACCTCAAGTGGGCAACTTGGTCGGCGTGGACCAGTTTGGCCAAAGGGCCTGTTTCTGTGCTGTACAACTCTGGTGTCAGGGTGACTGCTGTCCCGGACAGAAACACAACCCCTGCCTGCTCTGGCCAGGGAGCTCCTCCAATGCTGCCTTCCTGGTTGAACCAGTGACATAGACCTTGAGACTTCTTCCCTCTCCCTGATCTTTAAACATACCACCCCGATCTAATTAGAAGAGGGGCTGACGGCCATCTGCACCTTGCATACTCTGTAACTTGCCCAAACTTGCCCTCTCTCCTGCACCAGGTCATCAGACAGCCTCAATGAGGTGAATGAGCCCCAAGTACAACAACACATGTGCTGTAACAGTGACTTTGATTAGTGTTCCCACCCACCACTTTCATTTTTTTTTCATTTTTCCCCAGAAACATCAATACCTGGTTCTCCCCATCTCTGGGCACCCACATTTCTGGCCCATCCCACAATTCTGGGTCCAACAACCCCACTGCCTGCCAGGAATATTCTCACCCACCCAGAATAATCCAAGTTCAACTTTCAGTGTCCTGTTAACCTCCAGACAGCACCCAAACTCAGGGTTCGTTGGGGTTCCACATGGACGGACCACTGACCCCCTCACCCCAGGCCTGGACCACTGAACCCCCCCACCCCTTTGGATGACAGACCCCACTGCCAGGACCGAGTGCTCCCAGCCTGTGAGGGAGCAGCTACTGTGAATGTCACACATCTTCCACAAACAAACACTCCAGGTATTTATTGACTTGCACACGAAACGGGAACTGTGACCACTGATGCCTTCTGTACACGAGGGGCTGATTCACATCTTGGGGGCAGGTCTTCACTCAGCTGTTTCACACGGAGGGTAAAGGGTGCCAGAAGTCTCAGGATTGGCCCTTTCACCAATTCCGTTCTAGTGACAGCTGACAGTGTGTTGTATCACCCAATCCTGTTAGTTGGGCTTCTCCCAGAACTGAGCACCTCAGTCCTCTAGCTGTCTGACCACTGAATGTTACATTCCAACTAACTGCGCCTTGTGGTCATTGTTCTAAGCTGCAGTGAACAACTGCCTGCCTCTACTTCATGTACAATCCTGTCTCCCCCGATTCCTGGATTAACACGAGCACCTACTATTCTGTCTGGTTTGGATATAGCGAGCATCGATCCCATCAAACACAGGCTAGTGATAATGAATCACCAGCTCCCTGGAAGCTCTGGTGTAGTGCATCTTAGAGTGGTCCCAACTGCTCAGAGGGTGCGTAACTCCAGCCTGCAGGCAATGCCCCAAATCTTCCGGCTCTTCCCGTGGCCTGGAGTGGGCCGAGCAATGCTGGTCAGAGGAAAGGTGTTGATTTTAATCTGAGGGATCAGCTCCTTCACATTGAGTGTCGAGTCTCGCACCAATCCGTAGATGCTCAGAGTTTTCAAGGTGGCGATCTCCCCCAGCTCCCTGCGCACAAGTAGACAATAAGTAATTGGTAAAGCTGACAGCCGCTCCCACAACACGGCACTGGCTGCAGAGTCTCACAGTTCAGCACCACAGCGTGGTGCAGGTGGGGCAGTACCACGGCACAGCACCACGGTCCCAGCAGCCATCTTCCAAACTGGATCCACACCCGTCCCTCTGTAGGCAAGCACAGGAACTTGGCTGCTCTCCCCTCTCTAAACCCAGGGTCACTGGGCAGTTATGGGGAGCATAAACCCCAGCTGATTGCCCCCCTCTCTCTCTAACCCAGGGGTCACTGGGAAGTGATGGGGAGCAGGAACCCCAGCTGATTCCTTCCAGTCTCTCTAACCAAGTTACAGGACAGACCCAGGGCAAGGCATTGGATTTTTCTGCTGTGCGGCTGAACCACTAATGAATATCATAGAGGGACCGTGAGAGACAGAGACGGCGGCACCAATGCTTACATAAGAGCTGCTGGAGGGATCTCATGGCATCTGCTGAGGCCCAGGTGCTGGAGGTGAGAGAGTTGTTGGAGTGCAGGGAAACATCCGGGAGTGAGCATCGTGCTGTCGCTGAGGGAGAGAACAGAGTTAGAGGCTGCAGGAGTGGCAGGGGGATCGTGGGAAGTGGTGAGGAGGGGTGGGGGGTCAACTGAACAGCAGTGGCTCACCTCATGTCCAGGTTGGTGATCCGTGGGCATCGCTGGCACAGAACCTGCACATCTGGGCACAGAGCAAAGACATCAGCAGCTGGCAGATCTTCCCCCGCCCCCACCCCTCCCCCATTTGTGTGCAGTTCTAGTCACCCCATTACAGGAAGGGTGCGGAGGCTTTGGAGAGGGTGCAGAAGAGGTTCACCAGGATGCTGCCTGAATTAGAGGGCATGAGCTATAAGGAGAGGTTGGACAAACTTGGGTTGTTTTCCCTGGAGTGGCGGAGGCTGAGGGGAGACCTGATAGAGGTTTATAAAATCACGAGAGGCACAGATAGTCAGAATTTGAGGAGATTTATTATGTCTTGCAAATTTCTACTGTACAGATGTACAGTGGAGAGCATTCTGACTGGTTGCATCACAGCCTGGTATGGAGGCTCCAATGCACAGGATCACAAGAGGCTGTAGAGGGTTGTAGACTCAGCCAGCTCCATCACGGGCACAGCCCTCCCCGCCATCAAGGACATCTTCAAGAGGCGGTACCTCAAGAAGGAGACATCATTAAGGACCCTCACCACCCGGGACATGCCCTCTTCTCGTTACTACCTTCAGGGAGGAGGTACAGGAGCCTGAAGACCCACACTCAACGTTTCAGGAACAGCTTCTTCCCTTCCACCATCAGGTTTCTGAATGGTCCATGAACCAATGACCACCACCTCGTTACTCCTCTTTTGCATGATTTATTTATCTTTGTAACTTATAGTAATTTTATGTCTTGCACTGTACTGCTGCCGCAGAACAACAGATGTCACAACACACGTCAGTGATAATAAACCCGATTCTAATATTTTCCCACAGGGTTGGAATGTCAAATACTAGAGGGCATAGTTTCAAGGTGGGGTGGGGACTTTAACGGAGATGTGGAGTAAATTCCATCCCCTCCCCCCCCCCCCCCCCCCCCAAACAGAGAGTGGTGGGTACCTGGAACAGCTGCCAGGAGCAGTGGTGGAGGCAGGTACGATAGAGATGTTTAAGAGGCTGTTGGATAGACACATGGATGTGCTGGGAATGGAGGGATGTGGATCATGTGCAGGCAGAAGGGATTTAGTTTAATTTGGCATCGTGTTCAGCACAGACACAACGGGCCGAAGGGCCTGATCCACATTCTGTGTTGAATGGCAAGGCAGAACTGGGTGATCACCTACCAGAGTTGCGCAGGCAGTGCCGGTGCCCACTGATGTTGAGCTGTGTGACGGTGCTGGGGACGTGTGTGACCATCACCTGTATGTGCTCCGGCCCAAACTCACACCACGAGACGTTCAACTCATCCAGCCTGGGGAGAGGGCACAGGCAGTGAGGGGGGTCTGGACCCCTGCCCCTGTAATCTAATCCACCTTGTTGGGATGTGGGAGGAAACCAGAGCACCCGGAAGACCCGCAGGGTGACAGGGAGAATGTGCAAACTCCACACAGACAGCACTTGAGGTCGGGATCGAACCCGGGTCTCCAGAGCTGCGAGGCAGCGGCATCAACACAGCAGCACCGTCCGCAACCCACTACCCACCACACCACCGTCCCCACCCCACCCCACCCCCCCCCAGTGGCACCATCCCCGACCCACCCTCCCCGCGGTATCGTCCCCGACCCACCACCCCCCACCCCCACTGACCCCCTTGTTCTTCACCAGCCCCTCCCCACACCAACCTGGGGCAGTCATTCAACATCTGCCGGAAGGAGTCTGGCCCGAATCGGGAACAGCTGCAGAGATTCAACCGCACCAGCTGCTGGCTGCAGCCCACAGCCCTGCAGGCAGAAATGGGTGGTGAGCAGCAGGGTCAGCCCCAGCCCCGACCCCAACCCCGACCCCAACCCCAACCCCTCACCTGATCACATCATCGGAGAGGGACAGCCCCTCCAGACTGAGCCCCAGGAGCCGGTTGCAGCGCCGTAGGATCTGGAAGATGGCGGAGGAGCTGGTCACACAGTGAGACAAGTCAAGGTGCTGCAGAGGGAGCAGTCTGTGGGAGAGAGCGGGAGGTCATGAGTGCCCTTGACCCCGAGCTCAGCCCCACCTGGGTACCCGTTAACCCTTCACTCCCCATGTCTCTGGCCACCCTCCTGCCACAGTACGAGGCCCAGATGGGGCACCCCACCATCCCCCACCAGCGCAGGATCAGCCTCTCCTCCACACAAAGGCAGAGCCACACCTCATCCACCCCAGTCCAGGGACCAGAGAGATGGGGTGAGGGGGTGGACAAGGCATGGGGCAGCTGCTGCCACCACAAGGAGACCCTCCTCCCTCCCCTGACTGTTGCAAACAGTCCTGGTCCACTGATCGAGGTTCTGTGACCACACACACTTACCCCAGCTCCACCTCCAGTGCTCTGTACACAAGCAACAACGCCCGGAGATTTCCCTCACCTGTCATCCTTGAACATGGGGTCTCCAAGGAAGGAGCGAGGACTCCTGAGGATCACCACTCCGGCCCCCAGCACTTGGCCCAGAGTGCCCGAGGGCAGACTTGCCTTGCTCAGATCCACACTGTACCACAGGGACTTGTCAAACCTGCCCCACAGACACACAGGGTCAGACAACACAAACAGCACCAAAGTCAGACCAACAGCATCAACTCACCAACAGCACAGAAACTGACCCTTCTGCCACGCCAACATTTTGTGCTGATCTGCACCAATCCTGTGAGACTTATTGGGTCCGTATCCTTCTCTGCTTTGCACACTCAAGTCCCTTTTAAACATAGTGACTATCTGATTGCACCACCTCCTCTGGCAGTGACTTCCAGATATCAAAAAAAAACCCTCACATCCCCTTCAAAACTTCTTCCTCTCACCTTAAACCTACGCCTTCTTGTTTTTGATATCCCAACCAGGGGGAAAGGATTCTGCCTCTTCTAATTATATAAACTTCTATCAGGTCTCTCCTCAGTCTCCTTCAGAAAACAAGCCCAGCCTCTCCTCATAACTGAAGTCCTGCAATCCAGGCAACATCCTGGGGAACCCCCTCTGCACCCTCTCCAGCACAACCACATCATTCCTACAAGGTGGCAACCAGAACTGCACTCAGTACTCCAAGTGCAGCATAATCCTGTCAGACAAGGATAGTCAGAGAGATGTACAAGGAGGAAACAGGCACTTTGCCCAAATCATCTGTGCTAACCAACATGTCTACTCAAGCTCATCCCACATCCCTCTAAACCTTTTTCTATGCATGTACCAGACCCCTGGATTACATCCCAGCTCACTCCCAGGGATTCTATATACGTCCCCGTCCCCCCCAAACTCCAAGTATATCCCAGCCTGTAACTCACTCCTGGCAATCTTATTCTCTATATAACCCCTGAATCCCGAGTAGATCCCAAGCTGGGACCCAATGCTTCTTGCAGTGTTGCAGGTGGGTTGTTTAAATCCTTCAACAGCGGATGCCCAGTAGCTTGTTCTGGAGAACGGACAGCACGGGAACAGGCCCTTCTGCCCACCAATTAAACTAGCAATCAAATGCCTAACTAAACTGATCCCTTCTGCCTACACAATGTCCATATGCCTCCATTCTCTGCACCAGTCTAAGAGTCTCTTAAACACCTCTATCGTATCTGCCTCCACCACCACCCCAGGCAGCACATTCCAGGCACCCACCACTCTCTGTGTAAAAAAAAACTTGCCCCACACATCTCCTTTGAACTTACCCCCTCTCACCTTAAATGCATGCCCTCTGGTATTAGATATTTCAGTCCTGGGGGCAAAAAGATATTGGCTGTCCACTCTATCTATGCTTCTCATAATCTTATACACTTCAATCAGATCTTCTGATGAACCTCTTCAAAGCCTCCACATCCTTCCTATAATGGGGCGACCAGAATTGAATGCAATACTCCGGATGCGGCCTAACCAGAGTTTTATAAATCTGCAACATAACTTCCTGACTCTTGAACTCAGTGCCTCAACTAATAAAAGCAAGCATGCCATATGCTGCCTTTACCAGCCTATGGACTCTGTACAGCCAGTTTCAGTGAGCTATGGACTTGGACCCCAAGATCCCTGTGCACATCAACACTGTTAAGGATCCTGCCATTAACTGTGTGCTGTCCCTTTATATTTGACCTGCCAAAGTGCGACACCTCACATTTGGTCGGATTAAACTCATCAGCCATTGCTTCACCCATATCTGCAACTGATCTATATCCCACTCTATCCTTTGCCAATCTTCTACGTTACCCACAATACCACTTATCTTTGCATCATCCATGAACTTACTAACCCACCCATCCACGTTTTCATCCAAGTCATTTATACACATCACAATATTGTTTATTGACTACAGCTCCACCTTAAATACCATAATTCCAAGCCAACTCATCACCAAACTCCTAAACCTGGGACTCAACACCTCCCTTTGCAAATGGATCCTTGACTTTCTGACCAACAGACCGCAATCAGTGAGGATCGGCAGCAATACCTCTGGCACGATTATTCTCAACACTGGTGCCCCTCAAGGCTGCGTTTTCAGCCCTCTACTCTACTCCCTATACACTCACGACTGCATGACCAGATCCTGCTCCAACTCCATCTACAAGTTTGCAGATGATACCACCATAGTGGGCCATATCTCAAACAGCGATCAGTCGGAGTACAGGAAGGAGGTAGAGAGCTTAGTGACATGGTGTCATGACAACAACCTTTCCCTCAATGTCAGCAAAACAAAAGAGCTGGTCATTGACTTCAGGAAAGGGGGGGGGGGGGGGGGGGGTGGTACTTATGCGCCCATCTACATCAATGGTGCTGAGGTTGAGAGGGTCGAGAGCTTCAAGTTCCTAGGAGTGAACATTACCAATAGCCTGTCCTGGTCCAAACATGTAGATGCCACTTCCTCAGGAAGCTAAAAAAATTTGGCATGTCCCCTTTGACACTCACCAACTTTTATCAATGCACCATAGAAAGCATTCTATCTGGATGCATCACGGCTTGGTATGGCAACTGTTCTGCCCGTGACTGCAAGAAATTGCAGAAATGTGGACACAGCCCAGCACATCACAGAAAACAGCCTCCCCTCCATGGACTCTGTTTACACTTCTCACTGCCTCAGTAAAGTAGCCAACATAATGAAAGACCCCACCCACCCCAGACATTCTTCTCCTCTCATCGGGCAGAAAATACAAAAGACTGAAAGCACGTACCACCAGCTCAAGAACAGCCTCTACCCTGCTGTTACAAGACTATTGGATGCTGTTTGGGGGAGGGGGGGTGGTGGATGAATCACTGGTGGAGAGCCACAGCAGCCAGGTCTCTGGCACAAAAGTCCGGCTCTGTGGCTCAGAAAGGAAGGGGGGGGGGGGGGGGCGGGGAAAGAGGAGTGTAATAGTGAAAGGGGATTCATTGGTTAGGGGAACAGACAGGAGATTCTGTGGACAAGAACGAGACTCCTGGATGGTACGTTGCCTCCCAGGTGCCAGGGATGTCTCGGATCGAGTGCACAGCATTTTTAAGGGGGAGGGGGAGGAGCCAGAAGTCGTGGTACACAGTGGTACCAATGACATGCGTAAGATAAGGGATGAGGTCCTGAAGAGCGAGTATTGGGAGTTAGGAAGGAAGCTAAAAGGCAGGACCTGAAGGGTAGAAATCTCTGGATTGCTGCCTGTGCCACACACCAGGGAGGGAAAGAATAGGAAGATACGGTAGATTAATGAGTGGCTGGTGCAGGGGGCAGGGGTTCAGATTTGTGGATCATTAGGATCTCTTCTGGGGAAGGTATGATCTGTACAAAAAGGACAGGTTACACCTGAACTGGAGAGAGACCAATATCCTTGTGGGCAGGTTTGCTTGAGCTGTTGGGGAGGGTTTAAACTAGGTTGGCAGGGGGATGGGAACCACAGTGTTAGATTGGAAGATGGATCAGTTAGTGTAGAAGTAGATGGGATGTGTACAGAGAAGGTGAGGAAGGATAGGCAGGGGATAGGGCATAAATGCAGTTATAGTTAGATGAGCTGAAATATGTTTACTTGAATGTGAGAAATGCTAAGAATAAGGGTGATGAACTCAGAGCACGGATCAGTACATGGAATTACATGTGGTGGCCATTACAGAGACTTGGCTGTCGCAAGGGCAGGAATGGCTGCTTGAGTTTCTGGAGTTTAGATGTTTCAAAAGGGACAGGGAGGGAGGTAGAAGGGGTGGGGGGGGGGTTGGCATTGCTAATCAAAGGTAATATCACAGCTATAGGAAAGGAGGACATCATAGAGAGATCGTCCATTGAGTCAGTGTGGGTGGAAGTCAGAAACAGTAAGGGAGCGATCACTCTATTGGGAGTATTCTATAGGCCCCCAAATAGCCATTGGGACACTGAGGAGCAGATAAGTAGGCAGATTTTGGGAAGGTGCAAAAATAACAGGGTTGTTGTTATGGGTGACTTCAACTTCCCTAATATTGAATGGCACCTCCTTAGTGCAAAAGGTTTAGATGGGGCAGAATTTGTTGTCAGGAATCCTTCCTGTAAGCACAGCAGGCTGACTAGAAGAGAGCCCATGCTGGATCTGGTACTAGGCAATGAACCTGAATAGCTGACAAACCTCTCAGTGGGCAAGACTTCGACAGGATGCAGAGTTGGACAGAGAAGTTGCAGATGGAGCTCAATCCGGAGAAATGATACACTTTGGAAGATCTAATTTGAGTGCAGAGTACATGGTTAATGACAGGATTATTGTGGAGGAACAGAGAGATCTTGGGGTCCATGTCCATAGATCCCTTATAGTTGCCGAGCAAGTTGATAGGGTGGTAAAGAAGGCGTATGGTGCACTGGCCTTCATTAACCAGAGGACTGAGTTCAAGAGCCGCCAGGTGATGTTGCAGTTCTATAAAACTCTGGTTAACCCACAAATGGAATATTGTGTTCAGTTCTGATCACCACATCATAGGAAGGATGTGGAAGCTTTGGAGAGGGTGCAGAGGAGATTTACAAGGATGATGCCTGGATTGGAGAACATGTCTTATGACGAAAGGCTGAGCGAGTGAGGTCTTCTCTCTTTGGAGCGACAGAGGATAAGAGGCAACTTGATAGAGGTGTACAAGATGATAAGAGTCATAGACAGAGTGGACAGCCACCATCTTTTCCCCAGGGCAGTAACAGCCAATACCAGAGGTCACCCATTTAAGGTGCGAGGTGGAAAGTTCAGGGGAGATGTCAGTGGTGGGTGCCTGGAATGCACTGCCGGAGCAGTGGTAGGGGCTGATACGATAGGGTCATTTAAGAGACTATTAGATAGGCACATGGATGAAAGAAAAATAGAGGGTTATGGGAGGTGAAGTAGAGAGGGGGATAGATTGAATGTGGATAAGTTTTATACAGGTTGGCACAACATTGTGGGCCGAAGGGCCCCTACTGTGCTGTACTGTTCAATGTTTATTCTGCATTCTGTTATTGTTTTATCTTGCACTACCTCAAGGCACTGTGTAATGAATTGATCTATAAGAACTGTATGCAAGACAAGTTTTTCCACTGTGGTAATAATAAACCAAGTTACCAAACAGCAACAGTCCCAGTACAGATCACTAAAGAACACCACTAGTCACAGACCTCCAGCCAGAATAAGTCCCATCGACAACTACCCTGTCTTCTATGGGCATCAATTCTTAATCCAAATGACCAAGTCACTGTGGATCCAGAAGATTAAGATGCATGGGATGAACCTACCATGAGGGACCTTGTCAAACACCTTAGTAAAGTCCATGTAGACAACATTCACAGCTCTATCTTCATCATTTACCTTTGTCATCTCCTCAAAAAACTCATCAATTTAGTAACACACCACCTGTTCTGCACAAAGCCCTGCTGACTGTCCCTAATGAGGCCACAGTTTTTCAAATGCTCATAAATCCTAACTCCAAGAATCCCCTCCAATAGCTTCCCAATACTGAATTGAGACTTACTAGTCTATACTTTCCAGGATTATCCCTATTTCCCTTCTTGAACAACAGAACAACATGAGTTACTTGCCAGTCCTCCAGGACCATGCCTGTGGCTAGCGAGGACACAAAGTTCACAGTCAAGGCCCCAGCAATCTCATCTCTTGCCTCCCTCAATAACCTGGGATATATTCCATCAGGACCTGGGGACACCCACTTTAATGTTCAAGAGACCCAACACTACCTCTTTCTTTATCTCAAAATGTCCTAGCATATTAGCACACTCCACACTGATCTCATTATCCTCCATGTTCTTCTCCTTGGAAAATATTGACGCAAGGTACTCATTTAGGACCTTACCCACATCCTCTGCCTCCAATCACCTTCCGTCCTTTATCCTTGAGTGGTCCTACTGTCTCCCTAATTATCCTCTTGTTCTTGATGTATGTATAGAACGCCTTGGGATTCTCTTCAATCTTACTTGCCGAGGACTTTTCATGGCCCCTCCTGGCTGTCCCAAATCCCATCGAGTTGTTTTCTAGCTTCTTTATAATCTTCAAGGGATGTTTGATTTTAGATTCCTAAACCTTACATACACTTCCTTTCTCTTCTTGACTAAATTCACCACCTCTCTCTTAATCCAAGGTTCCCTTACCTTGCCCGTCCTTCCTTCCGACTGGAACAAACCTGTCCTGTACTCTGTGCAGCTGGTCTGTAAACACTCTCCACATATCAGATGTGGACTTGCCCAGAAACAGCTGTTGCCAATTAACTAGTTGCTGCCTAATGCTCTTGTAATTTGCCCAGCTCCAATTTAATACTCTCCCGCAAGTCCATACTTATCTATAGCTATCTTAAAACTTAAGGAGTTGTGGTTACTGTTCCCTAAATGTTCTCCCACTGAAAGGTCGGTCACCTGGCCAGGTTCATTTCCCAACACCAGGTCCAGTATGGCCCCTCCTCTTATTGGACCATCTACATACAGATTTAAGAAACCCTCCTGGATGCACCTTACAAATTCTGCTCCATCTAAACCTCTTGCACTAGGGAGGTCCCAGTGTCTTAGGGATGTTGAAATCGACAACAACAACCCTGTTGGTTTTACACCTTTCCCTAATCTGCCTACCTATCTGTTCCTCAGTGTGCCGGTGGCTATTGGGGGGTGGGGGGGGTGCGGTCTGTAGTATAATCCCATCAGAGTGATTACACCTGTTATTTTTGAGTTCTATCCATATAGACTCAGTCGATGAGCCCTCCATTATGTCCTCTCTGAGTGCAGCTGTGATATTATCCCTGATTAATAGCGAAACTCCCACCCATTCCTGTCCCTCTCTCAACCAAGTCTCTGTAGTGGCCACAACATCATAGTTCTGTGTACTGATCCATGCTCCAGGTTCAGCATCCTTTCCCTTAATACTCCTAGCATTAAAATAAACACACTTCAACCCATCTGGTCCAACTTTTCTAGCACCAGTGAACCTCCTGGCTAGGATATTGGCCCCTCTCCAGCTCAGGGGTAACCCGTCCCTCCTATACCGGTCGCCCTTGCCCCAGAAGAGGTTCCAGTGATCCAAGAACCTGAAACCCTGCCCCCTGCACCAGCTCCTCAGCCACTCATTCATCTGTTCTATTCCAGCCCTGACTAGCACATGGCATGAGAGTAATCCAGAGATTACCACCTTTGAGGTCCTGCTCTTCAGCCTCTTTCCTAACTCCCTATACTCACTATGCAGGACCTCTTCCCCCTTTCTGCCTATGGTGTTGGTGCAAATGTGCACACGACCTCTGGCTGCTCACCCTACCACTTGAGAATATTCTGCAGCCGCTCCGAGACACCCTCGACCCTGGCACCCAGGAGGCAACACACCATCCTGGCATCTCTTTTGCAGCCGCAGAATCTCCTGTCTGATCCCCCTAACTATCACTATTGCTCCTCCTGACTTTACCCTTACCCACTGAGCCTCAGAGCCAGCAGCAGTGCCACTGCTCTGGCTGCTGCATTGCCCTATAGATCATCACCCCCAGCAGTATCCAAAGGGGTATAGCTGTTGCTGAGGGGAATGGCCACAGGGGAATCCTGCACTATCTGCCTGAACACTTTACCATTCCTGGTGGTCACCCAACTGTCTGCTGCCTGCACCTTAGGTGTGACCACCTCAAGAAGGTGACAGAGGAGATGCCAGTGTTTAGTACTCACGCCAGTCGATGCCATCGTCTGCTGACCTGCGAAACCTTTAACAAGTGAGGCAATGACAGCGAGTGAAAAATCACCAACAGCAGCTCATCCGGGAGCTCCTCCCAGGAACGGGTCACACCTAGAAGGAGACAAAGCTCATTGCAGAGAGTTCCCAGAGATTACAGAAGGTGGGAGCAGGGATCCGAGGGTCAGAGGTCCGGGGATTACAGGGAGTGGGAGCAGGGATCTGTGGGTCAGAGGTCCGGGGATGACGGGAGTGGGAGCAGGGATCCGAGGTCTGGGGATTACAGGGAGTGGGAACAGGGATCAGAGGGTCAGAGGACTGGGGTTTAGAGACTGAGAGCCAAGAATCAGTGTGGGTCAAGCACCATAAGATGGAGGATCTGACCCTCACTGGAACACAGGCAGAGTTTTGGATGAGAGGGTAACGGCAGCCTCAGAAGGGCCAGCCAGGAGACGAAGAGAAGACAGACAGTTCTCAGTAGCCTATGAGCCAGTGCAGTGTCAGGCACCAATAATGGGGTGGAAAGTAGTGCAGAGATCTTGGGGATGGCTGCAACACCAAGGTTGTACAGAATCCAGATCGGGGTCAGACAGCCACCAGGAAGAAGGCAGAGATCACATTTCTACCGATATTTAGATTTCAGATTTCTGCTCAGCTGAAACCAGATATCAGTGAGGGTGGTGGGGCCCACACAGGTAGGGGAGGTAGAACTGGGAACCAGCAAACAGGCTGATGCTGACAGTGCTTTGGAAAGGGATTTGTTCATGGTCAGATGATGGGGACACCAGCCGGAAGAGTGTGGTTTGGGAAGTTGTTAAATAATATTAAGACAGATAAATCTCCGGGGCCTGACAGGATTTTCCCCAGGCTGCTTCGAGAGGCTAGGGAGGAGATTGTTGAACCGCTGGTAAGGATCTTTGAGTCCTCGTTGTCCACGGGGATGGTGCCGGAGAATTGGAGGGTTGCGAATGTTGTCCCCTTGTTCAAAAAAGGTAATAGGGATAGGCCAGGGAATTATAGACCGGTGAGTCTCACGTCTGTGGTGGGTAAGCTGTTAGAAAGGATTCTAAGGGATAGGATTTATGAACACCTTGAGAATCATGGACTGATTAGGGACAGCCAGCATGGCTTTGTGAAGGGTAGATCTTGCCTCACAAGCCTGATACAGTTCTTTGAGGAGGTGACCAGGAAGATTGATGAGGGCAGTGCAGTGGATGTGGTTTACATGGATTTTAGTAAGGCATTTGATAAGGTTCCTCATGGTAGGCTTCTTCAGAAGGTCAGAGGCCAAAGGATCCAAGGAAGCTTGGCTGTGTGGATTAGGAATTGGCTTGCCTGTAGAAAGCAGAGGGTTGTGGTGGAAGGAGTGCCCTCGGATTGGAAGGCAGTGACTAGTGGTGTCCCGCAGGGATCGGTTCTGGGACCTCTACTTTTTGTGATATTTATAGATGACTTAGATGAGGGGGTGGAGGGCTGGGTTAGTAAGTTTGCGGACGACACTAAGATAGGCGGTGTTGTGGATAGTGTGGAGGGCTGTCAGAGCTTACAGAGGGATATTGATAGGATGCAGAGCTGGGCTGACAAGTGGCAGATGGAGTTCAATCCGAAGAAGTGTGAGGTGGTACACTTTGGAAGGACAAACTCCAGGGCAGAGTACTGGGTGAATGGCAAGGTACTTGGCAGTGTGGAGGAGCAGAGGGATCTGGGGGTTCATATTCACAGTTCATTGAAAGTTGCCTCACAGGTGGAAAGAGCAGTTAAGAAGGCCAATGGGATGTTGGCTTTCATAAGTCGCAGGATTGAATTTAAGAGCCGCGAGGTGATGATGTAGCTTTACAAAACTCTAGTTAGGCCACACTTAGAGTACTGTGTTCAGTTCTGGTCGCCTCATTATAGGAAGGATGTGGAGGCGTTGGAGAGGGTGCAGAGGAGGTTTACCAGGATGCTGCCTGGATTGGAGAGTATTGAATATGAGGAGAGGCTTAAGATGCTAGGGCTTTATTCACTGGAAAGGAGGAGGATGAGAGGAGACATGATAGAGGTATATAAAATACTGAGAGGAATAGATAGAGTAGACAGTCAGCGCCTCCTTCCCAGGGCACCAATGCTCAAGACGAGAGGTCATGGCTTTAAGGTTATGGGTGGGAGGTTCAGGGGAGATGTCAGGGGGAGGTTTTTCACCCAGAGAGTGGTTGGTGCATGGAATGCACTGCCTGGGCTGGTGGTGGAGGCAGATACATTGAACAGGTTCAAGAGCTTGTTGGATAGGCATATGGAGGAATGTGGGATGGGGGGATATGTGGGAGGAAGGGGTTAGGTAGTGTGAGGGTGGTTTGATGGACGGCACAACATGGTGGGCCGAAGGGCCTGTTTTGTGCTGTATGGTTCTATGGTTCTAAGAGAAGCCACCAGGCACTGCCAGAGCCAACTCTTGGACACAGGACCACAGAGAGCTTCTGGACTTGTAGTCTAGGCCAGCATTGCTCACCACTGGAGCTGGGAAAGTTACTGAATCATCCAGAATTTAAGGCCAGTTTGGAGAAAGCACAGTTAACAGACAACACACACCCTACCTGATGAACAGTCTGGTTTGCGGAACCTCCTGGTCACCAGGAAGCTGTGTGGTTGGTTCTCTTTCCCCTGGCAGTGTCTGGGTCGTTTGCTAGGTGGCGATTGTTCAGGGTCCTCTGACAGAGTTTTAGTGTCCTCCTCAATCTGCCGGACACCCATCACCGTCATCAGCGAGCGCGTCTCCACAGGGTCCCAGCTCCAAGTGAATGTAGCAGAGCTGCAGTTTGAGGGAGTGTCCTCCCGGTGCACAGTCCTGTCAGACAGCAAGATCAGTGAGAACATTTGCTCCTCAGTAACCCAATGACCAGGAGCAGGAACCTGGGCTGATTACCCAGCTCCCCAACACATGGTCCACTGGATAGGGATCAGTGTTAGTTATATTCTTGGCTGTACATTCAACTCCTGAACATGGGTGCAGCCCAGAGTGTCGGGAGTGTTTACCCAGGGAGTCCACAGTATAGAATGAGCATCTCTGTAGATAAAGGGATTATGACTAACAATTTGGCTCCATTATTCACCTACAGGCTGCGATTAACACAACAGCTGAGGACAGTTCTCTCCACTGGCTGAACCCTCAACTTGCACAGATGAAGATGGTTGTGGTTGTTGGAGGTCAACCATCCCAGCCCCAGGACATCACTGTAGGAGTTCCTCAGGGCAGTGTCCTGGGCCAAACCATCTTCAGCTGCTTCATCAGTGACCTTCCTTCCATCAGATCAGAAGTGGAGATGTTCACTGAAGATTGCAAGATGTTCCAATTTCATTCACTCCTCCTCAGCAGATGAAGCAGCCCATGCCTGCATGCAGCAGGACCCGGACAACATTCATGAGGCAGTTGAGAATTTGGGGGCAAATACTAGCACAGCAAAAAGAGAAAACTGCATTTACTTCAAGAGGCTTAACATGTAGGATGGATGAACTCAGGGCGTGGATTGGCCCTGGGAAGTGGGATATAATAACCATAACAGTAACATGCATGGTTGAGTCAAGGGCAGGACTGGCAGCCCAATGTTCCAGGCATTACAGAGGTGCAGGTAAGTGGGGGGGGGGGGGGGGGGGGAGAAGAGGCTGTTGCCTTTTTGATGAGGGAGGACATAACAAGAGGGAATATTCTTGGGGGATCATCCAGTGAGGGCATATGGGTAGAACTTAGAAGCAAGAAGGGGATAGTCACACTGATGGGACTGGATTATAGGCCCCCCAATAAGTCAGCGGGAAATAGATGTGTAAGGAGATCATAGTTGTAAGAATAATAGAGTATTAGTGAGAGATTTTAACCTCCCTAATACTAACTGGGTCACCCATCATGCATAGGACTTGGATGCAGTGGAATATTAAATTTCCTTAATATATTGAGGACTCTGCTAGAGAGGGCACAACACTGGAAAAGGATAAGTCTGGACCTTGTGAGAAAGTACGAAATTGGGGGAGGGCAAATTGGGAGCAGCTGTAACCGGGCAAGTCCACGTCTGACACATGGGAGGTTTAAAAAAACCAGCTGATCAGAGCTCAGGACCAGCGTATTCCATGTGGAGCAAGGACAAAAATGACAAGGTAAGGGAGCCTTGGATGACAAGAGAGGTTACGAATTTAGTCAAAAAGGAAAAGGAAGCATATATAAAGTTCAGGAAGCTAAAATCAGACAGGGGCCTTGTGGAATATAGAGATAGCAGGAAAGAGCTCAAGCAGTGGATTAGGAAGGCCAAAGGGGACCAGTAGGATTGGCAAGTAAGATTAAAGAGAATCCCAAGGCATTTTGTACTTGCATCAAAAACAAGACGATACCTAGGGAGAGGGTAGGACCACTGAAGGATAAAGGGGGGAATTCATGCTTGGAGTCAGAGGACTGTGCTATTTGTTATCTATATCGACGATTTGGATAAGAACGTACAAGGCATGGTTAGTAAGTTTACAGATAACTCTAAAATAGGTGGAATAGTGGACAGTGAAGGTTATCAAAAATTGCAGGGGGATCTTGATCAGCTGAGTAAGTGGGCCAAGGAATGGCAAATGGAGTTTAACTTGGATAAGTGCAAGGTGTTGCATTTTGGAAAGTCAAAATAAGGTAGGACTTTCAAAGTGAACAGCAGGGCCCTGGGGAGTGTTGTGTAACAGAAGGGACCTTGGAATTCCCTGAAAGTGGGGTCGCAGGTAGACAGAGTGATGAAGGTGGCTTTTGGCTCACTGACCTTCATCAGTCAGGGCATCGATTATAGTCGGGAGGTTATGGTGCAGTTATGCAGGACGCTGGGTGACGCTGTACTTGGAGTATTATCAGTTTTGTCACCTGTTATAAGAAAGATATTATTAAACTGGAAAGAGAGCAGCAAAGATTTTCAAGTTCAGAAGGTTGTGGGCCAAACGCTGGCAAAATGGGACTAGTTTAGAAGGGGCATCTTGGTCGGCATGGGCCAGTTTCTGTGCTGTATAACTTCATGACTCAATGGCTCTATCTTCTGGAAAAGTAAAGAGGGTGGGTCTTGCTGCAAAGAATGAGCTTGTCTAGTCCAATACACATAGAATGCTGGAGGAACTATGGAGGGAAATAAACAGTCGACGTTTCGGGCCAAGACCCTTCATCAGAACTGGAAAGGAAGAGAGCAGAAGCCAGAATAAGGTGGGGGGAGGGAGAGGAGCACACACTGGCAGGTGATAGGTGAGTCCAGGTGAGAGGGGGAAGTGGTGGGGGTGGGGGAGAAGATGTAATAAGCTGAGAGGTGATAGGTAGAAGAGGCAAGGGCTGAAGAAGGAGGAATCCAGTAGGAGAGGGCAGTGGACCATGGAATAAAGGATGGGGGAGGGAGGAGAGGAGATGGGCAGGTCATCAAGGCCAGGAAAGGGAGCCACAGGAATAAGGGAAGACAAAGGAGGGGGTGGTGGGGGGAAGAAGGGCTGGGGTTACCAGAAGTTGGAGAAATCAATGTTAAGGCAGTCAGGTTGGAGACTCCCAAGGCGGAATATGAGGTGTTGTTCCTCCAACCTGCGCCTGGCCTCAACATGGCAGTAGAGGAGGCCATGGATAGACATGTCAGTATGGGAGTGGGATGTGGAATTGAAGTGGGTGGCCACCAGGCACCAGGAGGTCCTGGCTGTTGTGGCGAACAGAGCGAAGGTGCTCGACGAAGTGGTCACCCAATCTGCATTGGGTCTCACCGATGCACAGGAGGCTGCACTGGGAGCACTAGATGTAATAAGTGACTTCCTTGGACTCACAGGTGAAGTGCTGCCTCATCTGGAAAGACTGTCTGGGATCCTGAATGGTGGTAAGGGAGGAGGCGTAGGGACAGGCGTAGCACTTGCTGCGGTTGCAGGCATAAGTGCTGGGGGGTAATCAGTGGGGAGGGACGAGTGGACAAGGGAGTTGCAGAGAGTGTGGTCCCTACTGAAAGCAGAGAGAGGGGGTGAGGGGAAGATGTGTCTGGTGGTAGGATCCCATTGGAGGTGGCAGTAGTGGTGCAGGATGATGTGTTGGATACAGAGGCTCGTGGGGTGGTAGGTGAGGACAAGGGGAACCCTGTCCCTGTTATGTCGGCAGGAGGAGGGGGTGAGGGCAGACGTGCGGGAAGTGGAGGAGATACGGATAGGGGCAGCATTGATGGTGATGGAAGGGAAACCCTGGTTACTGAAAAAGCAGGACATCTCTGATGTCCTAGAATGGAAAGCCTCATCATGGGAACAGATGCGGTAGAGGCAGAGGAACTGGGAGAAAGGGATGGTGTCCTTACAAGTGACGGTGGGAAGAGGTGTAGTCGAGGTAACTGTGGGAGTCAGTGGGTTTGTAGAAGATGGAGACAGAGATCCAGAAAGGGGAGAGAGGTATTGGAGATGGACCAAGTGAATCTGAGGGCAGGGTGGAAGTTGGAGGCAAAGTTGATGAAATTGACGAGCTCAGCGCAGGTGCAGAAAGCAGCCCCAATGAACCATAGAACAATACAGCACAATACAGGCCCTTCGGCCCACCATGTTGTGCCGACCTTTAAACCACTCCTAAGACTATCTAACCCCTTCCTCCCACATATCCCTTTATTTTAAATTCCTCTATATGCTTATCTAACAATCTCTTGAACTTGGCCAATGTATCAGTCTCCACCACCACCCCAGGCAGCGCATTCCATGCACCAACCACTCTCTGGGTGAAAAACCTCCCTCTGACGTCTCCCTTGAACTTCCCACCCATTACCTTAAAGCCATGTCCTCTTGTTTTGAGCATTGGTACCCTGGGAAAGAGGCACTCGCTGTCCACTCTATCTATTCCTCTTAATATTTTGTATACCTCTATCATCCCCCTCATCCTCCTCCTCTCCAGTCAGTAAAGCCCTAGCTCCTTTAGTCTCTCCTCATAATGCATACTCTCTAATCCAGGCAGCATCGTGGTAAATCTCCTCTGCACCCTTTCCAATGCCTCCACATCCTTCCTATAATGAGGCGACCAGAACTGGACACAGTACTCCAAGTGTGGTCTAACCAGAGTTTTGTAAAGCTGCATCATTACTTCGCGGGTCTTAGACTCGATCCCACGACTTATGAAAGCTAACATCCCATAAGCTTTCTTAACTACCCTATCCACCTGTGTGGCAACTTTCAGTGATCTGTGAATATGAACCCCCAGATCCCTCTGCTCCTCTACGCTGCCCAGAATCCTGCCATTTACCTTGTATTCCGCCTTGGAGTTTGTCCTTCCAAAGTGTACCACCTCACACTTCTCCGGATTGAACTCCATCTGCCACTTGTCAGCCCAGCTCTGCATTCTATCAATATCCCTCTGTAAGCTTTGACAGCCCTCCACACTATCCACAACACCAACGATCTTTGAAGAGATCCAGAGCAGGCAGAAGGCTAGGACAAGGTGTCCAAGAGGAGAAAGAGGGCTTAAGGCGGGAAAAGGGGTCATCAGTGGGGCGGGAGAGGGGTGGGGAATCCTTGGCAGAGAAGTAGGCCCGGAGACGGAGGCGGCGGAAGAAGAGCTCAGCATCACGGTAGACGTGGAACTCATTGAGGTGTGGGCGTAGGGGGACATAGGTAAGGCCCCTGCTAAGGACAGGACGTCAGCCTCAGAGAGGGGAAGGTCGAAGGGGATAGTCTCTCCTTAATACTCCTATCCCTCCAGTTTGCTTTAACGCAGGACCAGCACTCTCTGGTCATCAGTGCAAGCATCATACCCTGGAAGTGAGGATCATAACCAAAGAAGCTCCCTGCTCCAACCTTAAAATGTCTTGGCCCACTTCCCAGAGGGAGACATACTGATTCTCCTGAACAACTTAAGTGCAGAATTGGAAAGGTCAACCATCTGGAAATTTGTGATTGGGAGGAAGGGAGGGGGGAAACTCCAGAAATCTCCACCTGACAAAGTGTTTGGAACATAAACTTGGAATAACAAACACTGTTTTGATAGGGAAGCCTCTTCAACCACCCTTCCCAACACTGACACTTGTTCATCCTCCAGACAAGGAACTAGAAGGTCGTCCAAACCACGACAGGAACAAATGAGCATTGGATCGACGACCGCCTAATCCATTGCCCACCAACTACTACCCAACCTCTCCTTGTCTCCACTTCACCTCCCAGACAGGCACAAGATCCCCCAACACTCACCTTGTCCCCCGACCCCAGGGTCCAGCCACCCCTTCACTGGGCCGTGTGCTCCATTACCCTCAGCTTATTGCCCGTTCTCCTGGACTCACCACCTCCCGGAGCCAGACTCACCCACCACAACCGCCGTGCCCACCCTCGGCCTGTTGCCCTTTCCCTCGGATCCCCCAGACCTCACTCACCACCCCCACACACACCGGAGCCACTCACACTCAACCCAGGACCCCCTCTGACACCACACTACCCACCTGCCCCCCCAACCCCCCGGACCCCCTCAGACTGGCTCCCAACCGCGCTCCCTCACCCCCCCCCCGGCCGCTCACCCGCGCTCCCTCACCCCCCCCCCACCCGGACGCTCCCTCAACCCCCCCGGCCACTCACCCGCGCTCCCTCACCCCCCCCCACCCGGACGCTCCCTCAACCCCCCCGGCCACTCACCCGCGCTCCCTCACCCCCCCCCACCCGGCCGCTCCCTCACCCCCCCCCACCCGGCCGCTCCCTCACCCCCCCCCGGCCACTCCCTCACCCCACCCGGCCGCTCCCTCACCCCCCCCGGCCACTCCCTCACCCCCCCCGGCCACTCCCTCACCCCCCCCCGGCCACTCCCCCGAGCTCCCCCGCCCCCCCGGCCGCTCCCTCACCCCACCGGCCGCTCAGCCGAGCTCCCCCGCCCCCCCGGCCACTCCCTCACCCCCCCCCCCCCCGGCCACTCACCCGAGCTCCCCCGCCCCCCCGGCCGCTCCCTCACCCCACCGGCCGCTCAGCCGAGCTCCCTCACCCCCCCCCGGGCGCTCCCTCACCCCCCCGGCCCCCCCACCCGCGCTCCCTCACCCCCTCGGCCCCCCCACCCGCGCTCCCTCACCCCCTCGGCCGCTCCCTCACCCCCTCATCGCCGCTCCGTCTCGGTTCTGACGTCACACAGCGGCGGGAAGTTCAAACTCCGCGCGCGTACACCGGAAGCGGGATCTGATTGGTGCAGAATGAGCCCCGCCCACTCCCGCCGCCGGGTGGTCTATAATACGCATGCGCCAGTCTCTGGCGCAATGCGTGGTGGGAAATTGTGATGTTAGAACTACATGTCCCGTGAGGCATTGCGTTGTGCATGCGCACTACGTGGACCCGGAGCTGACGTCACCTGAAGCGGAAATGGGAGCTGGAGAGGTGAGAAGCACCGGTACCTGGTGGGGGTAAATACCCCGGGGTGGGGGGAGATACCCGTGGAGGAGGGGGTGTGGGGGGGGGGGAGATACCCGTGGAGGAGGGGGTGTGGGGGGGGGGGAGATACCCGTGGAGGAGGGGGTGTGGGGGGGGGGGAGATACCCGTGGAGGAGGGGGTGTGGGGGGGGGGAGATACCCGTGGAGGAGGGGGTGTGGGGGGGGGGAGATACCCGTGGAGGAGGGGGTGTGGGGGTGGGGGGAGATACCCGTGGAGGAGGGGGGGTGGGGGTGGGGGGAGATACCCGTGGAGGAGGGGGTGTGGGGAGATACCCGTGGAGGAGGGGGTGTGGGGAGATACCCGTGGAGGAGGGGGTGTGGGGGGGGGGGAGATACCCGTGGAGGAGGGGGTGTGGGGGGGGGGGGGAGATACCCGTGGAGGAGGGGGGGTGGGGGGGGGGGGAGATACCCGTGGAGGAGGGGGTGTGGGGGGGGGGGAGATACCCGGGGAGGAGGGGGTGTGGGGGGGGGGAGATACCCGTGGAGGAGGGGGTGTGGGGGGGGGGAGATACCCGTGGAGGAGGGGGTGTGGGGGGGGGGGGAGATACCCGTGGAGGAGGGGGTGTGGGGGGGGGGGAGATACCCGTGGAGGTGGGGGTGTGGGGGGGGGGAGATACCCGTGGAGGAGGGGGTGTGGGGGTGGGGGGAGATACCCGTGGAGGAGGGGGTGTGGGGGTGGGGGGAGATACCCGTGGAGGAGGGGGTGTGGGGAGATACCCGTGGAGGAGGGGGTGTGGGGAGATACCCGTGGAGGAGGGGGTGTGGGGGGGGGGAGATACCCGTGGAGGAGGGGGTGTGGGGGGGGGGGGGAGATACCCGGGGAGGAGGGGGTGTGGGGGGGGGGGGAGATACCCGTGGAGGAGGGGGTGTGGGGGGGGGGGAGATACCCGTGGAGGAGGGGGTGTGGGGGGGGGGAGATACCCGTGGAGGAGGGGGTGTGGGGGGGGGGAGATACCCGTGGAGGAGGGGGTGTGGGGGGGGGGGGAGATACCCGTGGAGGAGGGGGTGTGGGGGGGGGGAGATACCCGTGGAGGAGGGGGTGTGGGGGGGGGGGAGATACCCGTGGAGGAGGGGGTGTGTGGGGTGTACGTTGGGGGTAAATATTGGGGTGGTGTGTGAGGGATACATCATACGGGGTTGTGTGTGGGGAATACATACAGGGGGTGAGTGGGGGATATGTACGGGGGGAGGGTGTGTGGGGGATACATCATACAGGGAGGGGGGTTTGTGGTGGATACATATGGGGGGTGTGGGGATACATTATAGGGGGTGGTGTGGGGTGTACGTTGGGGGTAAATACGGGGGAGGGTGCGTGTGGTGGATACATACGGGGGAGGGTGCGTGTGGGGGATACATACGGGGGAGGGTGCGTGTGGGGGAGACATACGGGGGAGGGTGCGTGTGGGGGAGACACATACGGGGGAGGGTGCGTGTGGGGGATACATACGGGGGAGGGTGCGTGTGGGGGAGATACATACGGGGGAGGGTGCGTGTGGGGGAGATACATACGGGGGAGGGTGCGTGTGGGGGAGATACATACGGGGGAGGGTGCGTGTGGGGGAGATACATACGGGGGAGGGTGCGTGTGGGGGAGATACATACGGGGGAGGGTGCGTGTGGGGGATACATACGGGGGAGGGTGCGTGTGGGGGATAAATACCTGGCATGTGTGGGGAGGTCAGGGGGTAAATACTGGTGGATGGGAATGGCGGGAGGAGGTAAATTCCCCAGGGACGGGTAGATACCAGGGTGAGGGACGGGTGAGTAGCCTGGAGGACAGTGGTTAATGTAGAGGGGAGGTGGAGACAACATGGTGGGGAGGGAAAAAGGTGAATGGTGGAGGGTAGTAGCAGGGATTAGCCCAGAGGGAAGTGGGGGATAAGTAGCAGGGAGAGGATATGAAAGGTAAATACTAGGGAGTGGGGGAGGGGGAGTATTGAGGGCAAGGACAAGGTAGCCTTGGGCAGAGGTGGTGGAGAGGTGCAGTGACTACACCAGGAGAGCGAAGTGCTGACCTCTGGCAGTTTTGGTTGTTCAGATGAAGGGTCTCGACCCAAAACGTCGAATGTCCACTTCCCCCAACGGAGGCTGCCAGACCCACTGATTTCCTCTGGTGCTTTGTGTTGCTGTGTTTTGGATGCTTCAGTCTGTTGAACCAGTGCTACCTGTCCAGAGACATAGAACATTACAGCACACTATGGACCCTACGGCCCACGATGTGTCGACACTTTATCCTGCTCTAAGATCTATCTAACCCTTCCCTCCCACATAGCCCCCCATTTCTCTATCGTACATGTGGCTATCTAAGAGTCTCTTAAATGCCCCTAATGTATCTGCCCCCACAACCTCTGCGGGCAGTGCGTTCCACGCACCCACCACTCTCTATGTAAAAAAAACTTACCCCTGACATCCCCCTTATACCTTCCTCCAATCACCTTAAAATTTTGCCCCCTTGTGTTAGCCACTTTCACCCTGGGAAAAAGTCTCTGACTGTCCACTCAATCTATGCCTCTCATCCTCTTGTACACCTCTATCAAGTCACCTCTCAACCTCCTTCTCTCCAAAGAGAAAAGCCCTAGCTCGCTCAACCTATCCTCATAAGACATGTTCTCCTATCCAGGCAGCATCCTGGTAAATCTCCTCTGCACCCTCTCTAAAGCTTCCACATTCTTCCTATAATGAGGTGACCAGAACTGAACACAATACTCCAAGTGTGGTCTAACCAGAGTTCTTTGGAGCTGCAACATCACCTTGCGGCTGTTGAACTCAATACCCCGACTAATGAAGGTCAACACACCATACGCCTTCTTAACAACCCTATCGACCTGCGTGGCAACCTTGAGGAATCTATGGACATGGACCCCAAGATCCCTCTGTTACTCCACACTGCTAAGAATCCTGCCATTAACCTTGTATTCTGCCTTCAAATTCGATCTTCCAAAGTGTATCACTTCATACTTTTCCGGGTTGAACTCCATCTGCCACTTTTCAGACCAGCTGTGCATCCTATCGATGTCCTGTTGCAACCTACAGCAACCTTCTACACTATCCACAACACCACCAACGTTCATGTCATCTGCAAACTTACTAACCCACCCTTCCACATCCTCATCCAAGTTATTTATAAAAATGACAAAGAGCAGGGGTCCCAGAACAGATCCTTGTGGAACACCACAGGTCATTGACCTCCAGGCAGAATATGCTCCATCTACCACCACTCTCTGTCTTCTATGGGCGAGCCAATTCTGAATCCACACAGGCATGTTTCCCTGGATCCCATGCCTCCTGATTTTCTGAATGAGCTTTTCATGAGGAATGTTATCAAATGCCTTGCTAAAATCCATGTACACCACATCCACTGCTCTACCTTCATCAATGTGCTTTGTCACATCCTCAAAGAATTCAATCAGGCTCATGAGGAATGACCTGCTCCTCACAAAGCCATGCTGACTGTCCCTAATCAGCCTATGCTTCTCCAAATGCCCATAAATCCCATCTCTCTGAATCTTCTCCAGTAATTTGCCCACCACTGAAGTAAGACTCACTGGTCTGTAATTCCCAGGGCTTTTCTTGAAGATGTCCTTCATGGTGGGGAGGGTTGTGCCCATGATGGAGCTGGATGAGTCTTCAACCCTCTGCAGCCTCTTGTGATCCTATGCATTGGAGCCTCCATACCAGGTGGTGATGCAACCAGTCAGAATGCTCTCCACCATAGATTTACAGAAATTTTTAAAAGACTGTGTTGAGAAATGTGCAGTTGTACACTTTGGAAGCAGAAATAAGCGGGTAGATTATTATCTAGAAGGAGAGAAGATTGATAGTACGGTAGTACAAAGGGACTTGGGGGTACTCGTACAAGATACCTTAAAAGTTAACCACCAGGTTGGATCGGTGGTTAAGAAAGCGAATGCTATGTTGGCATTCATCTCGAGAGGTATAGTGTATAAAAGTAAGGAAGTGTTGATGAGGCTGTACGGGGCACTAGTGAGGCCTCATTTGGAATACTGTGCGCAGTTTTGGGCCCCACATCTTAGGAAGGATGTGCTGACGTTGGAGAGGGTTCAGAGGAGATTTACGAGAATGATTCCGGGAATGAAAGGGCTTAAGTATGATGAGCGTTTGTCGGCTCTTGGACTGTACTCACTGGAGTACAGAAGGATGAGAGGGGACCTCGTAGCGACATTTAAAATGTTGACAGGTAAGGATAGAGTAGATGTGGCTAGGCTGTTTCCCTTGGTGGGCGAGTCCAGGACCAGAGGGCACAATCTTAGAATTAGAGGGTACAGTTTCAAGACAGAGATGAGGAGAAATTTCTTTACCCAGAGGGTGGTGAAATTGTGGAACTCCTTGCCACGCACAGCAGTGGAGGCCAGATCAGTGGGGGTGTTCAAGGAGGAGATAGACAGATATCTAAATAGTCAGGGTATCAAGGGATATGGGGATAAGGCTGGAAAATGGGATTAGAATAGTTTTTTTCTCTCTTTTCTTTTTTCTTTTTTTCCCACCCCATTTCTTTTTCCCTTTTCCTTGGAGCAGACTCGATGGGCCGAATGGCCTGCTTCTGCTCCCTTGTCTTGTGATCTTGTGACATACCAAATCTCCTCAAACTCCCATCGAAGTAGAGCCGCTGGCATGCCATCAATGTGTTGGGCCCAGGATAGATCTACAGACAATGAGCCTGACTCCTCTGTCACACTCCCTGGAGATGTTCTGTCCAACTGGTGGGACAGAGCCACCAGAGAATGTGACATAAGTAGTTCACAGGTGAGAGGGAGTAGCCCTGGAAGTCCATGAAGTCTAGTATCAGGTCAACCACTGGCAAGGAAAGCTTTTCCTACTGGCCGTGCTCTGTCAGCTGAATGCTGCTCCATTTGAACAACTCTGGGAAGAAGCACAAATGTGCCCATTATCAAGAGTGGTGTGGTAGCTCAGTGTTGACTGAGTCCTCAGGGACCCAGCTTCAGGCTTGCTCTGTGGCTGGTAGCGAGTAAAGCAACACAGGAGATAAACGTAAGAACATAGGAATGAGGAACAACAGTAGGACACCTGGCCTAACCAGCCTGATCTTCCACCTTAGGCCCATTTTCCAGAATGATCCCCAGAGCCCTTGATTCCTCTAATCCCCAGGAATATAACCGTCTTCTTTTGGATGAACCTAATGTCAAAACTCCATTGACCTCCGGGGTAGAGAATTCCACAGGTTCACCAACTTCTGGGTGAAGGAATTTCTCCTCATGCAGTCATACAGCATGGAAACAGGCCCTTTGGCCCAACTGGTCCATGCCGACCACGGTGCCCATCTAAGATGAGTCCCATTTGCCCATGTTTGGTCCATAACACTTTAAACCGTTCCTATCCATATACCTGTCCAAGTGTCTATTAAATGTTGTTAATGTACCTGCCTCAACCACTTCCTCTGGCAGCTTGTCCCATACTCGCACCATTCTCTATGTGAAAATGTTGCCCCTCAGGTTCTTAATAAACCTCTGCCCTCTCAGTTTTAAACAACCAACCTCTTCGTTTTAGACTGATATAAAAACAAAGTGCTGGAAACACTCAGCAGGTCAGGCAGCATCTGTGGGGAGAGAATGCCCTTTCATCAGAAGAATCATGCCTTGCTCTGTCCACAAATGCTGCCTTCCCTGCTGAGTATTTCAAGCAAATGAAAATCAAAAGCAAATCTGCAGACACTAGAAATCTGAAATAAAAACAGAAAATGCTGGAAATACTCAGCAGGTCAGGCAACATCTGTGGGGGGAGAATCAGTTAATGTTTCAGGTGGGAGACCCTTGGTCAGAACTGAACAGGAGACAAAAGAAGCTGGTGAAGCTGCAGGGAGGGTGAGGGAGGGCGATGTCTCTGTTAGGATGAAACCAGGGAGATCATGGGGATAGCCAAGGTTATGTGGTTAATGAGCTATTAACGTAGACAAAAGAATGTGGGAGCTGTGAACTGCAGAGCAGGAAGACAAGCCCAGCAGGTCAGGCTGGGCACTTGCTCCACGCCCAGAGGCAAGAAAAGATAAAAAGGGGAAAAACAAAGACCTGAGCTCACAAGATCAAGGAGCAGAAGTAGGCCATTCGGCCCATTGAGTCTGTCACAGATGGAGAAATCAAGTTACCAGGGGTTGTAGGATTCAATACCGAGACCACAAGGCTGCAACATATTCCCAGCATTTCTGTTCTCATAAGATATAAACCTACTCAATCTCATCCTCACCAATCTACCTGTCACAGGTGTACAACAGCACTAGTGGAACCTGTCTCCAGGGAAGGACGCTGGGTGGAGTTTTCTGAACTCATTTTTGCATCCAGCGCCGCCGCCTCAAACAGTAAAAGTTCTGAAAGTAGATGCAGGCACCTTGGTTAATTGGGACCCTGCTGCATCAGCACACCAGCCATTTCACCCACCCTATTAATTGCTAGTCAGTTCCATCTGCCAAGCTGGCCAGCTGTGAGCACAGTTAACCCAAGCAGTAGATGAAAGTCTAGGGACTGTAACAGTCCTTGTGCAGAGAAAGTTTCGCCTTCACCATCACGTCTGTCCTCGTCCTCGGCCTCTCCACTGCCAGAGTGAGGCTAAACACAAACTAGTGGAACATCACCTCACATTCCACCTGGGTAGTCCACAACCCGGCGGCACGAATTCTCCAACTTCTGGTAACTGCTCTCCCTCTGTCCCTTGTCTCTCCCCCTTGATCTACCTGCCCGCCCATCACTGTCTCTTTCCCCTCCTCCACTCTCTCCATCACCCACACATTCCTCCCATTGGTTCCCCTCCCCACTTACCCCTCCCTTTATTCCAGGCTCCACCTTCCTCCCCCATCAGATTCCATCATCCTCAGCCCTTTGTCACCTCCACCTCACAGCTTCTGTCATCATTCCCACTCTCCTCTCCCCCATCTACCTATCACCCCCTCACCTGGACCCACCCGTCACCTCCCAGCTCCTGCCCCACCCTTTCCCCCCATCTCTTTATACCGGCTATCTCCCCTTTATGTTTCAGTCCAGATAAAGAGTCTCAACTCGAAACATCAACTGTCCATTTCCCTCCTTAGATGCTGCCTGACCCTCCGTCTATGTGTCCCCCACCATAGAGTGGTGTGGCTCTGCAAACGTTTAAACTGGGACAGAGTTGGAATGGGTGTGACAGCTCAAAGCTAGGCATCCGTTTGGGACTGTGGATCAGCAGCAGCAGAGGTGTACAGTACCCCCCTCCCAGCCTGACACCTCCCTCTCTCCATTACTGTAAAGGTGGCCATTAACCCTAGTTAATGCGGAAGGGCATGTTGTGAGCAGAACACTACAGCTGTAACTGATGATGTGGAAAATGGTTTAAACTCGCTTCGCAGGGGGATGGGACTCAGAACAACAGGTCAGTAAGTGAGGGAACGGGCAGGAGGGCTGATGTCAGGGAATGTAGTATTAGGCAGAGTCCTGATAACAGATGGGATGGGACGAATGGTTTGAAGTGTTTGTACTTTAATCTCGGAGTGTTATGGGCAAGAGTGATGAGCTTAGAGCACGGATCAGTACATGGAACTATGATGTTGTGGCCATTACAGAGACTTGGTTGAGGGAGGGACAGGAATGGGTGATCGATGTACCAGGGTTTCGAAGTTTTAGAAAGAATAGAGAGGGGGGGTAAAAGGGGGGAGGAGTTGCAATAGTTATTGGAGATAATATATCAGCTGCACTCCGGGGAGACATAATGGAGGCTCGGACACAGAGTCTCTGGGTAGAGCTCAGGAATAGGAAGGGTGCAATCACCTCCCAATAGCTGGGACATTGAGGAACGGGTATGCAAACAGATTAGGGAAATGTGTAAACATTACAGGGTTGTGGTCATGGGAGACTACAACTTCCCTAATATAAATTGGGACTTTTTTAGTGCAATGGGGTTAGATGGGGCAGAATTTGTTAGGTGTATCCAGGAGGGGTTCTTAAATCAGTATGCTGACAGTCCATCAAGGGGAGAGGCTATTCTGGACCTGGTGTTGGGTAATGAGCCTGGCCAGGTGACTCACCTATCAGTGGGTGACCAATTGGGGAACAGTGACCACAGCTCACTAACTTTCAGGACAGCTGTAGATAAAGATAGGTATGGGGCTAGCGGGAGTGTTTTAAATTGGAGCAGGGCTAATTATCAAAACATAAGGCAGGAACTAGGTAGAGTAAACTGGGAACATCATTTTGTTGGCAAGTCCACATTGAACACGTGGAAAGTGTTTAAGAGTCAAATACAGAGGGTACAGGATAGGTATGTCCCGATTAGAAGGAAGGACATGAATGGCAAAATAAGGGAACTTAGTCAAGAAGAAAAAGGACAAGTACCATACCATAGAACCATACAGCACAAAACAGGCCAGTTAGGATCAGACAGAGCATGTGAGGACTATAGAGAAGCTAGAAATCAACTCAAGAAAGGAATTAGGAAAGCCAGGAGGGGCCATGAAAAGTCTTTAGCAAGTAAGATTAAGGAGAATCCAAAAGCATTTTACACCTATGTCAGGAATAAGAGGATAACGAGGGAGGGGTAGGACCACCTAGGGATAAAGAAGGGAATCTGTGTTTGGATGCAGAGGATGTGGGGGAGGTTCTGAATGAGTATTTCTCTTCAGCATTTACCCAGGAAAGGGACATGCAGGATGCAGAAATTGGAACTGAGGGTGTAAACATGTTAGGGCATTTAGAGGTCAAGGAGGAGGTAGTGTTAGGTCTCCTAAACAGTATTAAAGTGGATATGTCTCCAGGGCCCGATGGGATATACCCCAGGTTACTGACTGAGGCAAGAGACGAAATTGCTGGGGCCTTGACCAGTATCTTTGTATCCTCTTTGACCATGGGTGAGGTCCCGGAGGAGTGGCGAGTGGCTAATGTTGTTCTTCTATTTAAGAAAGGAACAAGGGAAAATCCAGGGAACTGTAGACCGGTGAGTCTCACGTCAGTTGTAGGGAAATTACTGGAGAAAACTCTTAGAGACAGGATATACGAGCATCTGGAATCCAATGGTTTGATTCGGGAAAGCCAGCATTGCTTTGTGCCGGACAAGTCATGTCTTGCTAATCTGGTTGAGTTTTTTGACAGGGTGACGAGGGAGATTGATGAAGTTAGAGCTGTGGATGTCATCTATATGGACTTCAGTAAGGCATTTGACAAGGTTCCACATAATCGGTTAATCAAGAAAGTTTGGATGCATGGGGTCAGTGGAGAATTGGCTGTGTGGGTCCAGAACTGACTTGCCCGTAGAAGACAAAGGATGGTGGTTGAAGGGACTTATTTGGGTTGGAGGCCTGTGAGTAGTGGTGTTCCGCAGGGATCTGTGCTGGGACCTCTGCTGTTTGTGATGTACATAAGTGACCTGGATGAGTATGCTGATGGATGGGTTAGTAAGTTTGCAGACAATACCAAGATTGGTGGAGTTGTGAATAGTGTAGAAGACTGGCGACAGATACACCGTGATATAGATCAGTTGCAGATGTGGGCAGAGAAATGGCAAATGGAGTTTAACCCGGATAAATGTGAGGTGTTGCACCTTGGTAGGACTAATGTCAGGAGGCAGTACACTCTTAAGGGCAAGACCCTCAACAGTCTTGAAGAGCAGAGAGACCTTGGGGTGCAAGTCCATGACTCAATGAAAGTGGCTACGCAGGTAGACAGGGTGGTTAAGAAGGCTTATGGACTGCTTGCATTTATTAATTGGGGTAATGAGTATAGGAGTCAAGAAGTTGTGATGCATCTCTATAGAACTCTGGTTAGGCTGCATTGAGGTATTGAGTGCAATTCTGGTCACCTCACTACAGGAAGGATGTTGAGGCTTTACAGAGGGTGCAGAGGAGGTTTACTAGGATGCTGCCTGGATTAGAGGGCATGTGCTATCAGGAGAGGCTGGACAAACTTGGGCTCTTTTCTCTGGAGCGGCGGAGGCTGAGAGGTGATCTTTTGGAAGTGTATAAAATTATGAGGGGCATAGATAGGGTGGACAAGCAATATCTTTTTTCCCATTATTGAGCAATCCAATACCAGAGGGCATGCATTTAAGGTGAGAGGAGGTAGGTTCAGAACAGACGTGAGGGTTAAGTTTTTTACTCAGAGTGTGGTGGATGCCTGGAATGCGTTGCCTGATAGGGTGATGGAGGCAAACTCAATGGGGGGCTTTTAAGAGGGGCTTGGATGGGCACATGAATGAGAGGAAAATGGAGGGATATGGGCATTCTGTAGGTAGGAGGGATTAGCTGTGTCAGCACAACTTTGTGGGCCGAAGGGCCTGTTCTATGCTGTACTGTTCTATGTTCTATATATGGCAAATGGGAACAGGAGCAGGCCATTGGCCTTTTCAGTAGTTCCACCATTCAATGTGATCATGGCTGATCATATCTCCAGTCCTACCCCTGCTCTATCCCTACACCCCTGCTGCCTTCTGTGAATCTGCAGCACAGGACTGTGTGTGTTACACTGCTGGAACAGCAGGCCATGGGCAAAAGAAGTTCTCAGTCTCACAACTAGACAAATGCTCCACATCCAGCTGTGAATGGGCAATTAAACATCTGCTGGGAAGAGCAGACCAGGAACATCCCCATCCTCAGCGATAGTGGATGCAGTGTGTGAGAGTCAGAGACAAGGCTGAAGCACCATGGTTAGCTGGGAATACCAAGTGGATGAACCAGCCCAGCTTCCTCCTGAAGTCCACTGTTACAGGAGTCAGTCTGCAGCCAATTCAGTTCACCCCCAGTGATACCAACAAAGGGCAGCAAGTAAATGAGACATTTTCGGAGCACTAATGAGGTTAGGACATACACTGTGAATGGTGGGGTCCTAGAGAGTAACGTGGAACAGAGGGGCTTTGGTATGAAGGTACGTAGATCCTTGAAGGTGGCAGTGCAAGTAGATAACATGGTTAAGAAGGCACATGGGATACTGGCCTTCATTAGTCGGGGCATTGAATACAAGGGAGGTCATGCTCCAACTTTATAAGCCTTGGTCAGACCTCAGCTGGAATACTGGGTGCAGTTCTGGTCACCACACTGAAGGAAGGATGTGACTGCACTAGAGGGGGTGCAGAGGAGATTCACCAGGACATTGCCTGGGATGGAATGTTTCACTCACGTAGAGAGACTGGGTCTGTTCTCGCTGGAACTGAGAGGTTAAAAGGGAACATGACTGAGGTGTATAAAGTAATGAGGAGGTATAGATAGGGTAGACTGCAGGAAATTGTTCCCCATATCAGAGGCAGATAAAGCTAGAGGACATGGGTTAGAGTAAGGGGTAAGAGATTTAGAGGTGACATTCAGCCAGAGAATGGTGAATACCTGGGACACACTGCCAGAGGGAGGGTTGGAGGCAGAGTCACTGACAGCAGTTAAGAAATGTCTAGACCAGCACTTGAATCACCCAGGTGTAGAGGGCTCTGGGCCAAGTACTGGGACATAATGGCACTGTGTGCAGTTTTGGGCTCGTTATTTAAGAAAGGATGTGCTGACATTGGAGAGGGTTCAGAGAAGATTCACTAGAATGATTCCAAGAATGAGAGTGTTAACATATGAGGAACGTTTGACGGCTCTTGGGCTGTACTCCTTGGAGTTCAGAAGAACGAGGGTGAACCTCATAGAAACATTTCAAATGTTAAAAGGCCTGGACAGAGTCAATGTGGCAAAGTAGTTTCCCGTGGTAGGGAAGCCTAGTAGAAGAGGGCACGACTGCAGGATTGAAGGGTGCCCATTCAGAACAGAGATGCGGAGAAATTTCTTCAGCCAGAGAGTGATGAATCTGTGGAATTTGTTGCCACGAGTGGCTGTGGAGGCAAAGTCATTGGGTATAGTTAAGGCAGAGATTCACAGGTGTCTGAGTAGCCAGGGCATCAAAGGTTATGGTGAGAAGGCAGGGGAGTGGGGCTAAATGGGAGAATGGATCAGCTCGTGATAGAATGGTGGAGCAGACTCGATGGGCTGAATGGCCGACTTCTGCTCCTTTGTCTTATGGACATTGGATTAATACAGATGGGTGCCCTCTGGTTGCATGGATTTGGAGGGCTGAATGGCCTTTTTCTGTGCTGTATAACTCCATGATTCTAAAAATGTTCACTTTCACCCCAAATCCATTCTTTCTATTTGTGCTGATGCCGCTCGCACGCAGGGAGGGGCTGCGCCGGCGCTGCTCACCTGCTGTATTTTCTCCACAGGTTTCCTTGGACAACTCCATCTAGTGACCAGTGATTGACCAGCAACCAGAGGCTGTCCTCCCCTCCCTCACTCCTCCCTGATCTCTCTTGCTTTCTATTTCTCTCTTCCCCCTCCCCCTCCCCCCCTCTCTTTCTCCCCTCCCCTGTCAGGTTAACCATGAGTGGAGCAGTGCTGGGCATCGATATTGTGGCTGTTTTCTTCCTGGCCCTGTTGGTTCTCTATCGCTACGCCGACTTCAGGAAGCAACATCGTCTGGTGATCGTTGCCACCCTCTTGGCCTGGTACCTCTGCTTCCTGATTGTCATCATCCTGCCGCTGGACGTCACCACGGTAACCATTTGCTGCACCCTACCTGCTCCTTCCTGCACCCCTTGCTAAGTTTAGCTCCCTGTGCAGCAGCCACCAGTCAGTCAGCCCAGTACCAGCCCACGTCGTCCAGCTCTCGGGTTGTCCCAAGGGCAGTGAGCATGGAGTTGTTGAAGGGATGGATTCATCACTGGAGCATGAGGAGACATCTCACTTTCTTGTGTTTGGTCCATGTCCCTCTAAACCTTTCCTATCCATCTACTTGTCAGATTGTCTGTTGTAATTGTTCCCTCCTGTACCACTTCCCCTGGCAGCTTGTTCTATATACCCACCACCCTCTGTGTGAAAAGATTGCCCCTCAGGTCCCCTTGAAATTTTTCCCCTCTCACATTAAACCTCTGCCTCTAGTGTTAGAATCCCCCATCCTGGGAAATGACTGTGACCATCCACCTTATCCAAACCCCTCATGATCTAGAAATCTCTACAAGGTCACCCCTCAGCCTCCTTCGCTCCAGGGAAAACAGTCCCAGCCTGTCCAGGCTCTCCATAGAACTCAGGCCCTCCAATCTTTTCTGCACCCTCTCTAGCTTAATCGCATCCTTGCTATGGCATGGCTCCCAGAACTGCACACAGTACTCCCAAGTATGCCTTATCAACAATATGTACAACTATAACATTTTGTCCCAACTCCTATAATCAGTGCCTCAGCATAGCATAACGCCTTCCTCACCACCCTGTCTACCTGTGCTTCCATTTTCAGGGAACTATATACTCGTACCCCTTGGTCTCTCCCCAGGACTCTATTATTTACTGTGCAAGTCCTGCCCTGCTTCAATTTCCCAAATTCATCACCTCGCACTTGTCTGAGTTAAACTCCATCTGCCATTCCTTGGCCCACTTCCCCAGGTGATCTAGATCCTGTTGTAACCTCAGACAACTTTAACTGAACACTTCATCACCAATTTTGGCGTCATCTGCAAACTTACTAACCATGCCATCTACGTTCCCTTCCAAATCATTAATATACATGAAACAGCACAGACCCCTGCAGCACACCACCGGTCACAGGCCTCCAATCTGAAAAGCAGCCCTCCACTACCACCCTCTACCTCCTACCACCAAGCCCAATTCTGTATCCAATTTGCTATCTCACCCTGGATCCCAAGTGTTCTACCCTCCTGGATCAGTCTACCATGTGGGACCTCGTCAAAGGCCTTGCTGAAGTCCAACGTCTACCGCCCTGCCCTCATCAATCCTCTAGGTCACCTCCTCAAAACACTCAATGAAATTTGTGAGGCACAATTTCCCACATACAATGCCATGCTGACTATCCCTGCCAAACCTTATTTTCTCAGTAGGGGTATCAAAAACAAGAGGGCATTGGTTTAAGGTCAAATAGACCAGGAACATCTATTTGCATGTAGAAACAGGCTCTTCAGTCCACAGTGTCTATGCTCACCATCGTGCCTATCTATACTAATCCCATTTGCCTGCATTAATTCCATATCTCTCTATGCCTGACTCATTCAAGTGCCTGTCCAGATGTCTCTTAAATGTGGTTAACTGTTCCTGCCTCCACCATCTCCAGATACCAAATATTCTGTATGGAAAAATTTACCCCTCAGATCCCCTTTAAACCTCCTCCCTTTCATTTTAAACATACCCTCAACTTTTAGTCACCCCTACCCTGGGAAATAGAATCTACCCTATCCATGCCTCTTATAATTTTATAAACCTCTATCATGTCACCTCTCAGCCTCCTATGCTCCAGGAAAAAACAGTCCCAGCCTATCCAATCTGTCCCTACAACTCAAGCCCTCCAATCCAGGCAACATTCTTGTGAGTCTATTCTGCACCCTCTTGAGCTTAATCACATCTTTCCTATAGTATACCGACCAGAATTGCACACAATACTCCAAGTGCAGCCCAATTAAAGTTTTATGAAGCTGCAACACGACTTCCTGACTCTTATACTCAATGCTTTGACCACTGAAGTCAAGCATATCTACTTGTGTGGCCACTTTCAGGGAGCTATGGACTTGGACCCCAAGATCCCTCTGTATATCAATGCCATTAAAAGGTACCTGCCATTAACTGTGTACTTTTCCCTTTCATTTGACTTCCTAAAGTGCAAAACCTCACACTTGCCTGGATTAAACTCTATCTGCCACTTCTCTGCCCATATCTCTAACTGATCTATATCCTGCTGTATCCTTTGGCAGCCCCCTACACTGTCCACAACTCCACCAATCTTTGTGTTGTCTGCAAACTTAGTAACCCACCCATCTACATTTTCATCCAAGTCATTTATATACATCACAAACAACAGAGGTCCCGGTAGATTTAGATTTCTTTATTAGTCACGTGTACATTGAAACACAGTGAAATGCATCTTTTGCATAGAGTGTTCTGGGGGGCAGCCCACAACTGTCGCCACGCTTCCCGTGCCAACATAGCATGCCCACAACTTCCTAACCCATACGCCTTTGGAATGTGGGAGGAAACCGGAGCACCTGGAGGAAACCCATGCAGACACAGGGGGAACATACAAACTCCTTACAGACAGCAGCGGGAATTGAACCAGGGTCGCTGGCGCTGTGATAGCGTTACGCTAACCACTGCACTACCGTGCCTGCCAATCCCTAAAGAACACCACTGGTTACGGACCTCCAGCCACACCCCTCTGCCACTACCCTCTGTCTTCTATGGACAAGCCAATTCTGAATCCAAACTACCAAGTCACCATGGATCCCATACATCTTAATCTTCTGGATGTCTACCATGTGGGACTTTGTCAACTGCCTCACTAAAACCCACTCAGACAACATCCACTGCCCTGCCCTCATCAATCACTTGCATTACTCCACAAAAAACTCAATTATTTGTCCAACATGACCTTCCCCACCCACAACCATGCTGGCTCTCCCTAATCAGGCCATGTTTTTCCAAATGAACATAAATCTGATCTCTAAGAAACCTCTCCAATAGCTTCCCAGCACTGATGTGAGGCTCACCAGCTGATATTTCGTCGATTATCCCTATTTCCCTTCTTGAACAAAGAAACAGCATTGGCTACTCTCCAGTCTTCTGGGACCTTGCCTGTGGCCCCAGCAATCTCCTCTCTCATCTCTTTTAATAACCTGGAGTATATCCCATCAGGTCATTGGTACTTATCCCCTTGATGTTCTTGAAAAGACCTAGCACCACTACCTTCCTGATCTCAAAGTGCCCTAGCACATTAGCATGCACCTCACTGCTCTCACTACCCTCCATGTCCTCCTCCTCAATGAATACTGACACAAAGTACTCATTTAGTACCTCACCATGTCCTCTTGACTCCAAGCATAAATTCCTTGATTTATCCTTGAGTGGTCCAACCCTCTCCCTTGGTATTCTCTTGTTTCAGTATAAAATGCCTTGAGATTCTCTTTGGTCCTACTTGCCAAGGACATTTCAAGGCCCCTTTTGGCCTTCCTGATCCCCTGCTTGAGCTCTTTCCTGCTATCTCTATATTCTTCAAGGGCCCTGTCAAATTTTAGCTTCCTAAATAATACATATGCTTCCTTTTTCTTTTTGGCTAAATTCGTAACCTCTCTTGTCATGCAAGGTTCCCTTACCTTGCCATCCTTGTCCTTCCTCCTTACCAGAACATGCCGGTCCTGAGCGCTGGTCAGCTGGTTTTTAAACAACTCCCACATGTCAGATGTGGACTTGCCCAGAAACAGCTGCTCCCAATTAACTCTCCCTCGGTCTTGTATGATATTGTTATAATTCACCCTCCCCCAATTTAATACTTTCCCACAAGGTCCAGACTTATTATAATTATATTAAAACTGAAGGGGTTGTGATCACTGTTCCCAAGATGCTTTTCCACTGAGAGGCCAGTCACCTGTCCAGTCTCATTTCCCAAAAGGTCCAGTATGGCCCCTCCTCCAGTTGGACTATCCACATGTTGTTTCAAGAAACCCTCTTGAATCCACTGAAGAAATTCTGCCCCATCTAAGTCTCTTGCACTCTGGAAATCCCAGTCAATATTGGAGAAGTTAAAGTCACTTTGACAACCTTGTTATCTTTGCATCTTTCTGTAATCCTGCCCACATATCTGTTCCTCGATCTCCCAGTGGCTTGTTGTATAACCTCGTCAGAGTGATTGCACCTTTCTTATTCCTGAGCTCTACCCATATTCCCCCAGTGGATGATCCCTCCAGTATGTCCTCCCGAAGTGCAGGTGTGACATTCTCCCTGATGAGCAATGCAGCACTTCCACTTCTTTTCCTCTCTATCTCATCTAAAATATCAATACCCAGGAACGTTGAGCTGCCAATCCTGTCCCTCTCACAAACAAGCATCTGCAATGGCTGCAACATCATAGTTTCATGTATTGATCCTATTAGTACACCTTGCATTGAAACAAACACACCAGCCCATCAATCCCAGTGTGTTCATTAACCCAGCCCTGCATGTCCTTCTTCAGACTAACTTGTCGTAACATCTACCTTCTCAATTCCTCCACCTGCTGACCTGCCGCTCTAGTTCCCACCCCCCCCCCCCCCCCCGCCACTCTAGTTTAAATCCTCCCAAGTAGCACTAGTGAACCTCCTGTGAGGAATTGGTCCCCCTCCATTTCAGGGGCAACATGTCCCTCCTGTACGGGTCCCACCTGCCCTGGAAGAGAGCCCAGTGATCCACATATCTGAAGCCCTCCCTCCCGCACCAGCTCCTGCGCCACATATCGAACTGCACTATCTTCTGTTGATTTTGATCTCGTTGCAGCTTTCCTTCCCCATTCCCTTGTGAAAATATCCACGTTGTTCTGATGTGAGTGTTGACACAGCCTCCTCCCAGTTCTGCTTGGGTTGGTTTGGGACGGTGAGGCAGACACATCACTTGTTCTCTGTGTTTCAGACTATTTACAGACAATGTAAAGTTGACAGCTCCAAGGTCTCACCCACAGCAGCTTCCAACTCCACAAAGGCTTTCATAGTGAGCAACATCAACTCCTCTCACAGGTAAGCCATCTGCAGCCCGTGTCCCATCCTCTGAACCCCGACCACTCATTCCCCACTCTGCACTGTCCCCACCACCTGCCTGGGCTCCTGTACTCTCACATTCCCTTAACCTTCTCATCCTTGTGTTGACAACCCTGCACTGTAGAGTCATAGAGCACTACAACACAGAAACAGGCCATTCAGCCTACCTAGTCCATGCCAGCCTGGTTTTCTACCTAGTCCCATCTACCTGTACCCGGACCGCATTCCTCCAAACCCCTCCCATCCGTGCACCTATCCAAATTTCTCTTAAGTGTTACAATTGAACCCGCATCCGCCACTTCCACTGGCAGCTCGTTTCCACACTCACACCACCCTCTGAGTGAAGAAGTTCCCCCTCAGGTTCCCCTTAAACATTTCACCTTTCACCCTAAACCTATGACCTCTGGTTCTAGTCTCACCCAACCTGAGGGGAAAAGCCTGCATGCATTCACCCTATCTATACCCCTCATAATTTGTATACCTCTGTAAGATCTCCCCTCATTCTCCTGCGCTTCAGGGAATAAAGTCCTAACCTATTCAACCTATCCCTGTAACTCAGGTCCTCAAGTCCTGGCAACATCTGTGTAAATTTTCTCTGCACTCTTTCAAGCTTATTGATATTCTTCCTGTAGGTAGGTGACCAGAACTGCACACCTCTGTTTGGCCTCATCAACATTTTATACAACTTTAACATAACATCCCAATGCACTGATTTATGAAGGCCAATGTGCCAAAAGCTCTCTTTGCAACCCTATCTGCCTGTGATGCCACTTTCAAGGAATTATGGATCTGTGTTCCCAGGTCCCTTTGTTCTGCTGCACACTTCAGTGCCCTACCATTCACAGTGTAAGTCTTACCCTCGTGGGTCCTCCCAAAGTGCTTCACCTTACACTAGTCTGCATTAAATTCCATCCGACATTTTTTCAGCCCATTTTCCCAGCTGGTCCAGATAACTTTGCAAGCTTTGGTAGAATTGCTTGCAGTCCACTATGCTCCCAATCTTGGTGTCATCCACAAGTTTGCTGATTCAGTTTACCACATTATCATCTAAACCATTAATATAGATGATAAGAAACAGCGGACCCAGCACCGATCCCTGCGGCACACCACTAGTCACAGGCCTCCAGTCAGAGAGACAACCATCTACTAACCACTCTCTGGCTTCTCCCAGGAAGCCAATGTTGAATCCAATTGGCTACTTCATCCTGAATCCCAAGTGACTTAACCTTCTGGAGCAGCCTCCCATGTGGGACTTTGTCAAAGGCCTTGCTAAATGGATAACCTCCACCGCCCTTTCCCTCATCAACCTTCTTGGTAACCTCCTCGAAGTACTCTATGAAGATTGGTTAGACATGACCTACCACACACAAACCCATGTTGTCTATCCCTAATCAGGCCCTGTCTATCCAAATACTTATATATCCTGTCCCTCAGAATACCTTCCAATAATTTACCCACGACTGACGTCAGGCTCTCTGGCCGATAATTTTCCTGGTTTATTCTTAGAGCCTTTCTTAGACAATGGAACAACATTAGCTATCCTCGAGTCCTCTGGCGCCTCACCATGGCTAAGGACATTCTAAATATCTCTGTCAGGGCCCCTGCGATTTCTGCACTAGCCTCCCACAAACTCCAAGGGGACACCTTGTTAGGCCCTGGGGATTTATCCATCTTAATTTGCCTCAAGACAGCAAGCACCTCCTCTTCTGTAATCCAGAAACAGTCCATGACCTCACTACTCTTTTTCCTCAGTTCTATAGACCCTGTGACAGATGCAAAAAATTCATTTGAAATCTCCTCCATCTCTTTTGGCTCCACACTTAAATGTCCACACTATCTTCAAGAGGACCAATTTTGCCCCTTGCTATCCTTTTGCTCTTAATATAGCTATAGAAACCCTTGGGATTCTCTCTCACCTTGCCCTCCTGATTTCTCACTTAAGTGTTCTCTTCATTTCTTATACTGCTCAAGCGCCTCATTTGATCCTAACTGCCTATACCTGATATGCGCCTCCCTTTTCCTTACCAGGGCCTCAATATTCCTCAATAACCAAGGTTCCCTAAACCTGTTAGCCTTGCTATTCTAACAGGAACATCACAGATTCTGTACTCTGAATACTTCTCTTTTGAAGGTCTCCCACTTACCAAGCATCTCATTGCTAGAAAACAAACCTATCCCAATCCACAGCTGCCAGATCCCTTTTGTTGCCTCAGACTTGGCCTCTTATAATGTTAATCGTTAAATGTGCTCTGCCCCTTGCCCTTTCTCACCCACACAGATATCTCCACACATCCCATTCTGGCCCCCACCCCTGCCTCAGCTGCCAAGCCCCTAAGGTTTGGAATTTCCTCCCTGAACAACTTCTTGTCCTCATTCAACGTTCCCTGCAACCTGCCTCATGGAGCACCCTTTTGTCCGTCTGCTGGAATGTCCTTTTGTACAACTGGCTGCTTGCTAAACTACTGGTTGGTGTGTTGTGACCATCCTCCTTCTGCTGTCTCCAGTGACCCCAATTCCCAGCTGCCTCAGGAATGCTTTAAGCCCTGGAGTTACATCCCAGATGGAATTCTGCCTGTCTTCTGGCGTGTGGTTTACTGGACATCCCAATTCCTGACCTGGTACGTACTTGGAGACTCAGCATGGTGAGATTTAAAAGACACTTGGACAGGTACATGGATAGGAAAGGTTTAAAGGGATATGGGCCAAACACAGGCAAATGGGACTAGCTCAGGTAGATACCTTGGTCAACATGCACAAGATGGGCCGAAGGGCCTGCTTCATGCTGTATGACTCTATGACCTCCCTTCCTCTGGTCTTCCTCATGGCCAGGTTGTGGGATCTTGCTGTGCCCCATTGACTGGCAGCTTCCCACCAGGAATTGCTCTCGTCTCCATGTCAGGTGCTGTAGGATGCATTGGAGCCATGAAAGGGGCTATGAGAATGCAGCCTCTTTCACCCTGCACCAGGCTTGACGCAGGTGTTGCTTTTGTTGCAGGATTTTTGCTGCCCTTTATGCAGTCCTACGCTCGCTCAGGGGACTTCTCCATCACCGGGAAGATTAAGACAGCGCTGATTGAGAATGCTATCTACTACGGAACCTACCTGCTGATTTTTGGAGCACTCCTGATCTACGTGGCTGTGCATCCCGGCCTGAGACTGGACTGGTGAGATTACCTCCACACTGACTGAGTTGAGCGGCCATGTGCAGAGGAGTGTTGTGACCGGGGCCGGGCCACGGGTGTGAGCGGGGCTGGGAGCTCCACGATTGTTAGTGGGGCCTGGTGTGAGTGGGGACGGGTGTGAGCGGGGCCGAGAGCACTCAGCTGCATCTGTTGCATTCCACTGGGGTAGTTATTCGTTTGTGGGAGCTGGGCATTGGTGCAAAGAACTACTGTGGAGATCCCCAGACGGCAGATCTGATCCAGGTACCAGGAATGAATTGCTGATTTGAGAACTGTGAAGGCAGAGTCGTATTCAAGACAAAGATGGACAGACACATGAACCACCAGGGAGTTGAGAGGTGTGGGGACAGAGCAGGCCAGTAGTACTGAGGCCAATAGCAGGACGGCCTTGAGGGGCTGAGTAGCCTCATCCTGTTCCTCATGTTCTTGAAATAGACCCCCAGTGTTTTCCCTCTGTAGATGTCAGGCTAACTAGTCATTAGTTCTTGAAAATCAAATACACTGCAGATATGGGAATTGGAATAACAACACTCGGCAGTTTAGGCAGTATGTGTGGAAAGAGAAATGGTGTTAAAGTCCGCAGTCACAAACCCTTCGTCAGAACTAGGAAAGATGTGTGATGTATCCAACCAAGGAAATATCTGAAAGGATGAGGCCAGGGTTACCATGGGGATAAGCTGTTGATAGGATAGTGAGAGAGAAGTAACAAACAGAAGCAGCATGGCAGGTCAGAGGTGTGGGAAATGCCCAACAGATGAGAATGTCTGTGGAGAGAGAAGCTATGTTAATATTACAGATAGATAACCAACTAACTAACACACACAACACAATTTACCTGAATTGTTGAATTGGATATTGAGTGTAGAGGCTGCGTCGTGGCCAGATGGAAGTGAGATGTCAGCTTATATTGGGCCGTGTTGGCACATTCAGGAGAGCAAATGGGTCAGAGGGGCATGGAAACTGTCCACCCCACTCCCACTCGACGTGAATGACTTGGACATTGATGTGTGGGGTAAAATCTCCAAGTTTGTGGAAGACGCAAACCTCAGAAGTGAGGAGGGGGTGTCACAGCAAGACGACAATGATAGCCCTACTGAACAAGCCGATAACTGGCAGGTGGGATTTAATAAAGAGAGGAGGGGACGACTGAGTCAGCTGTGATCTCATTGAATGGCAGATAGGGTGGTGAAGAAGGGTGAATGGCATGCTTGCCTCCATCGGTCAGTTTATGGGGATGGGTGGTGTCGGTGGAGGGGGTTGTGGGTGGTCTGACCCCTGCTGCAGAGCCGGTTCTCACCCCCATCACTGCTCCAGGTACCAGCTGCAAACCATTGGTATCACAGCTGCCAACACCCTGGGGCCTGTTCCTGCTGGTGCTCCTGCTGGGATATGGGCTGGTGGAACTGCCCCGCTCCTACTGGAAGGCAGCTCAGCGCGGACACCTGCTGGCAAAGGCCCAGTTCAAGGCAGCCAAGCTCATGACTGAGAAGGTGGACGCAGAGGAGACGCTGGAGGATGTGATGGAGGTGGGTGATGGGCAGGGGTGGAGGCAGGACGGGGAGGGGGAGTGGGGAGGGGTGAGCGGGGTGTGGTTGGGGGGTGGGGCAGGGGCGGAGGCAGGATGGGGAGGGGGAGCGGAGGGGGGTGAGCTGGGTGGGTGGTGGGGCAGGGGCGGAGGCAGGACGGTGAGGGGGAACGGGGTGAGCGGGGTGTGGGATATGGGGGGGTAGGTGAGCAGTGGGGGATGTGGTGATGGGGTGAGCAGTGGGGAGTAAGTGCTGAGGGGGTGGGGGAATGTGGTGAGGAGGTGAGGGTTGAGCGTTGGGGGTGAGGGGAGGGGGATGTGGTGGGGGTGCAGATGAGTGGTGGGTGGGTGAGAGGGGAGGGGTGATTGTGCTGGGGATGGGGGTGCGGGTGAGCAGTGGGTGTAGGGGGAAGGACATACAATTAAAGCTATGTAATTATACCCTTATAGCTTCAGTTCCCCCCCCCCCTCACCCCCCGGGACCTCCTGGTGAATCCCCTCTGCATCCCTTCCAGCACAACCACATCCTTCCTACAGTGTGCCCAACAAAACTGTCCACACAACACATACTCCTGGTTCACCATAACCAATGTTTTGTACAGTTGTAACACCATATCCCAACTTGTATTCTATGTCCCAATCTACGATACTGTGTGCCACCTTCACCAATCTATCCACCCTTGGACCCCCAGCTCTCTCTGTTCACCACCATCCCTCAGTGCCCCACCACTTACTGTATATGTCCTACCCTATATGATTTCCCAAAATGCATCACCTCACACTAGTCGGTGATGGCATCTGCCAATGCTCCGCCCAACTTTCCATCTGATTCATATTATCCTGCTATATCCTTAGACAACCTTCCACACCATCCACACCACCACCAACCTTAGTGTCATCCACAGAGTTATAATCATTCCTCCTACATTCACATCCAAGTTATTAATGTACATCACAAACAACAAAGGTCCCTGCACCAAACCCTGCGGTCACCACTGCTCAAGGATTTCCAATCAGTAAAGCATCCTCCCACTACTGTGCTCTTCTATCACAGAGTCAATTTTCGGATCAAGTTAGCCATCTTGCCTTGGATCCCACCTTCTAGATCAGTCTACCATGCGGGATCTTGTCAAATGCCCAGAAAAGTCTACGTTTATCATGTCTACTGCCTTGTTTTATTAATTTGGGCTGCACAGTAACGTAGTGGTTAGCATAACGCTATTACAGCACCAGCGATTAAGGTTTAATTCCTGACGCTGTCTGTAAGGAGTTGTACGTTCTCCCTGTCACTGCGTGGGTTCCTTCGGGTGCCTCCGGTTTCCTCCCACATTCCAAAGATGTAGGGTTAGGAAGTTGCGGGCATGCTATGTTGGCTCGGACAGCGTGGCGACACTTGCAGCTGCCCCCAGAACACTACGCAAAAAGATGTACATTGAAACACACAGTGAACTATATATGACTAATAAAGATAGATATCTAATAAAGATAAAGATAGCTATCTCCTTGGTTATGTCTTCAAAAACCTCGATCAGATTTGTGAGGCAGGATTTCCCCCACACACAAAGCCATGCTAACTTTCTCTTAATCAGTCCCTGCCTTTCCAAATAGACACAAGTCCCGTCCCTTAGAATTTTCTGCAATGATTTCCCCACTGCTGACATAAGGCTTTTTTCCTGATCAAACTTTCGATATCGTTAGTCATTCAAGGTTCTGTTATCTTGTCACCTCTTTCTTTCACCCTTACCAGAAGATGCTGGCCCTAAACTCTTACTGGGTCTCTTACTTAAAGATTCCCGCTTGACTGATGTTTTTTCTGCAAACATCTGCTCCTAATCTACTCTTGCCAGGTCCTCTTGCACTATCGGAATCGGTCTTCTCCCAATTCAGGACCTAATTTGAGGACCAAGCTTATACCTTTCCAAATCTACCTTGAAACTTACAAAATTATGGTCACTGTTCCCAAAGTGTTCCCCCACTGACACTTGCACCACCCGCCCAGTTCCATTAGCTAAGGTGAGGTCAAATATAGCCTTTTTGCTGGTAGGACTATCTACATATTGCCCCAAAATACTATCTCAGATGCAATTAACAAATTCCACCCCATCCAAGCTCCTTGCACTAAGGAAATCCCAGTATTAGAACATAGCAGCATTTACCCTGGCCAGCCCATCAGTGGGGGCTCCCCCTGCACCAGCAATATTGGGTAACCATCTCTGCATCGGACCTGTTTCCACAGGAGGTGAGGAAGCTGAATGACACCGTCAAATACAACCACCCCTTGAGGAAGTTCGTCGATACCATCCTCCGCAAGGTGAGCGGGGGGGGGGGTGGGGAGGGTGGTGAGCAGGGAGGGGAGGGGAGGGCGGTGTGGGGTTAGGGGGAGGGCTGTGATTTCGGGGTTAGGGGGGGCTGTGGGTGGGGGGGAGGGGAGAGGGCTGTGGTTTGGGGGAGGGGAGAGGGCTGTGGGTGGGGGGTGGGGGAGGGGGCGGCTGTGGTTTGGGGAGAGGGGGGGGCTGTGGTTTGGGGGAGGGGGGAGGGCTGTGGTTTGTGGGTGGGGGAGGGGGAGGGCTGTGGTTTGGGGGTAGGGAGAGGACTGGCTTGGGGGTGGGGGAGGGCTGTGGCTGGGGGGAGGGGAGAGGGCTGTGGTTTGGGGGGTGAGAAGAGGGCTGTGGTTTGTGGGGTTGGGCAGAGGGCTATAGTTCGGGGGAGAGGGCTGGGGGGTGGGGGAGGGCTGTGGTTTGGGGGGGTGGGCTTGCAGAAAGGAGGGGGGGTGGGTGTGGGACTCGCTGACCACTTGTGTCGGCTCAGCCTGCCTGGGGAACTGCGGGTTTGAGGGAGTTGAACTGGTTACTGGGGGATTCCGGCTGGTGATTTGTACCAGAGCTGCTGGGTTTGGGTGGGGATGTGGAGGGGTGGGGTACCTACTGTGTTTGTGTTGAGCTTTACTGGGGAGGTGCTGCTTTGTTTCAGTGTCCTACTGAGTACCAGGAGAGGATGGGCAGGAACATGGATGACTATGAGGACTTCGATGAGAACACAAACAGCTACCCGAGCGAGAGGAGCTTGGTGAAGCTGCACAAACAGGTGTGCGAGGGCCGGGGCCAGGGGGCGGGGCCAGGCATGTGCGGGGTGTGCATGGGGGGGGGGGCGGGGCGTAGTTAGCGCGGCGCCAGGTGTACGCAGGGTGTGCGAGGGGCGGGGCGGGCGTCGCTGTTGGGTCAGGTGTGGTGGGTTCCCCTGCAGTGAGGGAGGGTCTCACAGACTGTGGTTGACAGATGTGCGCGGGGCTGGGTGGGCGTCGCTGTGGGGTGTGGTGGGGTGGGTTCCCCTGCAGTGAGGGAGGGTCTCACAGACTGTGGTTGACAGGTGTGTGCGGGGTGGGGCGGGCGTCGCTGTGGGGTGTGGTGTGGCGGGTTCCCCTGTAGTGAGGGAGGGTCTCACGGACTGTGGTTAACAGGTGATCTACGCAGTGCAGAGACACCAGCGGACACAGGTGCAGTGGAGGATGCTGCTGGAACAGGCCTTCTACCTGGAGGATGTGGCCAAGAACCAGACCAGCAGCAGCCAGCAGTTTGTGCCGGCCTTCCAGAGCACCGAGCCCAGGGGGTGGTTCACCCACTACATCTACACCCCCCGTGTCGGTGAGTGCCCCCCCCCCCTCGACCCCGGCCCTGGCCCCCTGCTGACTGTGCTAACTCCTCGCCCTGCAAACTGTGAACCCCCAATGACCCCCACTTCCTCTCTCTGCTCCCCCCCAGTTTGCCTCCACCCCCCCACTTTTTAAAAATTTCTGTATTAGTCACATGTACATTGAAACACACAGTGAAATGGATCTTTTGCGTAGGGTGTTCTGGGGGCAGCCCGCAATTGTCGCCATGTTTCCAGCACCAACACAGCACGCCCACAACTTCCTAACCCGTACGTCTCTGGAATGTGGGAGGAAACCGGAGCACCCGGAGGAAACCCACACAGACACGGGGAGAACATACAAACTCCTTACAGACAGCGGCTGGATTTGAACCCAAGTCGCTGGCGCTGTAATAGCATCACGCTAACCGCTACACTACCGTGCCTGCCTTTCCCCTCCCCCCTCACCGACGTCCTCTTCCCCACCCCCCAGTTTACCAGTCCTCCCAACCCCAGTCTGACCTGTGCCTTGCCCTGCAGAGTGGTACTGGGAGTGCGTGCTGCGTGCCTGGTGTTACCGGGGCCTGGCCCTGCTGCTGGCTGCCTTCTCGGTGGTGGTGGTGTGGTCTGAGTGCACCTTCTTCAGCACCAGGCCTGTCCTCTCCCTCTTCGCCATCTTCATCAGCCTGGCCGAGTCCACCTACAACTACCTACACATCCAGGTGGGTTGGGGGGGTGGGAGGGGGGTGTGCGGGGGAGGGGTGTGTGTGCGGTGGAGGGTGGGGGTATGTGGGGGGAAGGAGGAGGGTGGGGTGGGTGGGTGGGGTTGTAGGTGGGAAAGGGTGGGGTGTGGGTGGGGGTTGTAGGTGGGGGAGGGTGGGTGTGGGTGGGGGTTGTAGGTGGTGGGGGTTGTGGGTGGGGGTTGTGGGTGGGGGAGGGTGGGTGTGGGTAGGGGTTGTGGGTGGGGGAGGGTGGGTGTGGGTAGGGGTTGTGGGTGGGGGAGGGTGGGTGTGGGTAGGGGTTGTGGGTGGGGGTGGGTGTAGGTGGGGAAGGGTGGGGTGGAGGTGGGGTGCTAGTTGGGGAGGGTGTAGTGTGGGTGGGGTGTGGGTGGGGGAGGGTGGGGTGGGGAGGCGGTTGTAGGTGGGGGAGGGTGGGGTGCTGGGATGTCTCCTAGAGGGGAAGGGCTGGTTGTTGTGGCCTCCTGATTGGTCTTGGTTTGCAGGCAAGGGGTCAGGGTCTGGGGGTAGGGGTGGGGGGTCAGGGGTGAGAGTTAAGCATGAGGGGTTGGAAGTAAAGGTGAGGGGTCGGGGGTAAGGGTTATGGGTGAGTGGTCGGGCCCTCATGTTCCACCCTGTCTCCCTCAGATGGCCTGTTTCATCAGCATCTCCTTCCTGAGTATCTGCATCTACTGGACGGTATTCCGTATCCGAGTGTTTAACTACTACTACCTGGCCGCTCACCACCAGACCGATGCCTACAGCCTGCTCTTTAGTGGCATGTGAGTGTGGGAGACGCCCCCACCCCAGCCCAGGGTCTGGTCTTCCCCCCCCCTGCGCCCCCTGCCCTGGGTCCGGTCTTCCCCGCCCCCACCCCTGCGCCCCCTGCCCTGGGTCCAGTCTTCCCCACCACTGCCCTGGGTCCGGTCTCCCCACCCCACCCCTCATGGGGACACCATCACCTCGCAGCACATCTCCACCATGACTCGGAATGTACGAGGTGTTGCATTTTGGGAAGCTAAACCAAGGCAGGACTTGCATAGTAAATGACAGGGACCTGGAGAGTGTTGTAGAACAGGGAGAGCGAGGGGTACAGGTACGTACTGTAGTTCCCTGAAGGTGGAGACACAGGTAGACAGAGCAGTGAAGGCGGCATTTGGCAGGGTTTCCTTCATTGGTCAGGGCAGTGAGTACAGGACTGCAGACAATGCTCCAAGTGTGGGACGCCATGTTGCACTGTACAAGTCGGTGAGACCACACTTGGAGTATTGTCTGCAGTTGTGGTTGCCCAGCTATAGGAAGGATGTCATTAAGCTGGAAAGGATGCAAGAAAGATTCATGAGGATGTTACCGGGACTGGAGGGCTTGAGTTATGAAGACAGACTGGACAGGGGGTTGTAAAATCATGAAGGGCATAGATAAGGTGAATGGTCACAGTCTTCTCCCGGTAGAGGGGTCTAAAACTAGAGGGCACAGGTTCAAGGTGAGAGGGGAAAGATTAGGGACCTGAAGGACAACATCTTCATGCAATTGTGATGGGTATATGGAATGAGTTGCCAGAGGAAGTGGCACCTGGACAGGTACATGGATAGGAAAGGTGTAGAGGAAAATTGAAAGGGCTGGATAGAGTGGATGTGGAGAGGATGTTTCCAGAAGTGGGAGAGTCTAGGACCAGAGGCCACAGCCTCAGAATAGAAGGCCATCCCTTTAGAACAGAGATGAGGAGGAATTTCTTCAGCCAGAGGGTGGTGAATCTGTGGAATTCATTGCCACAGATGGCTGTGGAGGCCAAGTCACTGGGTATATTTAAAGCGGAGGTTGATAGGTTCTTGATTAGTAAGGGTGTCAAAGGTTACATGAGAATACAGGAGAATGGGGTTGAGAGGGAAAAATAAATCAGCCATGATCGAATGGCGGAGCAGACTCGATGGGCAGAATGGTCAACCACTTTCTCTGGCAGCTCATTCCACATAGATACCCCTCTTGTGTAAAAATAAAAGTTGCCCTTAAATTTCTATTAAATTTCTCCTCTCTCACCTTAACCCCTATGCCCTCTAGTTCTTGATTCCACAACCCTGGGAAAAAGACTGAGTGCATTCACCCTATCTATGCCCCTCATGATTTGAAACTCCTCTATAAGATCACCCCTCAGTCTCCTACACTCCAATGTAAAAAGTCCCAACCTGCTCAACCTCTCCCCATGACTCCCTCGTCCATCGAGTCCCGGCAACATCCTCATAAATCTCCTCTGCACTCTTTCAAGCTTAATGGCATCCTTCCTCTAGCAGGGTGACCAAAACTGAACACAATGTTCCAAATGCGGCCTCACCAACGTCTGTGACCTGTACCCTGTGACCCTGTTGCCTTGCAGGCTGTTCTGTCGACTGACCCCACCGCTGTGTCTCAACTTCCTTGGACTGATCCACATGGATTCCGTGATTTCACACCAGGTCCGGGAGCAGACAGCATACACCTCGGTGAGGAGGGATGGGGGTTGCAGGGCAGGGATCGATGGTGGGACAGACAGGGAGGTAGGATGTGTGGGCAGGGGGAGAGCAGGGAATGTGTGCAGGGGGTCAAGGGCAATAGGATCTGGGGCAGTGGGGGATGGATGTGGGTGGGGAGTGGGTGTCCTGTATGTACATTGTGGGGACTGGGGAGCAGCTGCTGTGGGTGTTGGGAATGGTGGGGGAGGGGGGATCCCTGGGTACAGTGGGGGGGACGAGGGTTCCCGGGCTGGTGGGTGGGGCTGGTTCTCTGTGTATGGGGAGGGGGAGATTCCCCAGGTTTGGGGGTCCTGGGTCAGTGGGTGGTTCCTGTGTTTTGGGGGGGGGGGGTGATCCCCAGGGACAGGGGGGGGATCCTGGGCCAGTGGGTAGTTCCTGTGTGGGGGGGGGGTGGTGGGGGGATGTCGGGGTTGGGGGGTGGTCCCCAGGTACAGGGGAGGGGGGGTCCTGGGCCGGTGGGTGGTTCCTGTGTGGTCGGGCGAGGGGGGTGGGGAGGGTTCCCCAGGTACAGGGGGAACGCTGGGTCACTGACCTCTCCTCTGCCACAGATCATGGGCTCCATGAAGGTGATCTCCTTCATTGCCGACGGGTTCTACATTTACTACCCCATGCTGGTGCTGATTCTCTGCATCGCCACCTACTTCAGGTAACGCAAGCCGCTCCCTACCACCCCAGGACTGTCTGATGGGAACACAGGTGCAGCACGAGGACATTCGGCCCCTGAGCCAGTTAGCATTCAGTGAGAGCACCCCAACACTTGCCTTTCCCACGTCCCCTGTCTGGTCCACAAAACCTGATTGGCTTTGAACTGAATCGAACAGCCGGCCTGGAGTGAATGGCAGATTGTGGAGAGTCCCAGGCCTCTCCCGGTCTCTCTGCCTAATCAGCACCTTAATTGCCCCAAAACTCCAATTGGTTCAACCTGAACCTCCCCAATTCTGGGGAATGTTTCAATTCCTTGGTCCCAGAGCCACACAGCACATAAACAGGGTCTACTACCTGCCCCATCTGCACCTTTGCCCGTGCAATCACCACCTTCCTGTGGTGTGGTGACCACAACTCTGCACTCTAGCCATGGACAAGCCGATGGACCACAACCTCCCTGCTTTCTTCCATACCTCTTGATGAAGGCAACTGTCTTCTTCATTACTTTATTTACCCATGCTGTAATCTATTGACTTGTGCATCAAGATCCTTCAGTTCCTCAGTACCTCCTAGGTCCCAACCACTCGTGTGTGTGTGTGTCCTACCCGTATTAGTCCTCCCAAAGCGAATCACACTTGTCAGGATTAAATTCCACCTACCATTGCTCTACTCAACTTACCAACATCTTTCTGCAGTCTCTGACTGTCCTCACGAGCAACCACATCACCAATCCTCAAGTCATCTGAAAACTTACTAAAAAAAAATACCTCCTACATTCATATCCAAATCAATAAATGTGTATAATAAACAGTAAGGGTCCAAGCACCACTCCCTGTGTCATAAACTTATACAGCATGGAAGCAGGCCCTTCGGCCCAACTGGTCCGTGCTGAACATGATGCCCATCCAAGCTGGTCCCATTTGCCTGCATAACCTTATAAACCTTTCCAATCCGTGTACCTGTCCAACTGTCTTTTAAAAGTTGTTATTGTACCTGCCTCAACCATTTCCTCTGGCAGCTCTTTCCACATATCCTAAAGGTTAACTTGCAGGTTGAGTCGGTAGTAGGGAAGTCAAATGCAATGTTAGCGTTCAATTCAAGAGGACTAGGTATGAAAGCAAGGATGTAATGCTGAGACTTTATAAGGCGTTGGTCAGACTGCATTTGGAATATTGTGAGCAGTTTTGGGCTCCGTATCTAAGGAAGGATGTGCTGGCCCTGGAGAGGGTCCAGAGGAGGTTCACAAGGATGATCCCAGGAATGAAAGGCTTAACATATGAGGAGCGTTTGATAGCTCTGGGCCATACTCGCTGGAGCTCAGAAAGATGAAGGGGAATCTCAGTGAAACCTACTGGATACTGAAAGGCCTGGATAGAGTGGACGTGGAGAGGATGTTTCCATCAGTAGGAGAGTCTAGGATCTGAGGGGACAGCCTCAGAATAAAGGGGCGTCCCATTAAAACTGAGATGAGGAGGAGTTTCTTCATCTAGAGGGCGGTGAATCTGTGGAATTCATTGCCACAGACGTCTGTGGAGGCCACGTCATTTAAGGCAGAGATTGGCAGGTTCTTGGTTGGTAAAGGGGTTACGAGGAGAAGGTGGGAGAATGTGGTTGAAAAAAGTTAGCCATGATTGAATGGTGGAGCAGATTCGATGGGCCGAATGGCCTAATTCTGCTCCTAAGTCTTATGATCATACTCAGCACCCTCTGTGTGGGAAAACTTGCTTGTCAGGTCCCCTTTAAATCTTACCCTCTCACCCTAACCCTAAGATCTCTAGTTTTAGACTCCCCTCTCCTGGGAGAAAGACTGTGGCCATCCACCTCTGTTTGAGAGGGGATGGCCACAGGGCCCCTGCACCTCCTGCTGGTAACCTATTGCTGTTCTACCAGTGCAGTCACTGCTCGCAGCGTGACCAGCTCATTAACGGTGCCGTCCACCATATCTTCACGCATGCCCCATACTGAGGCCATTTGCAGCTCCAGATGTGCAACGTGATCGGTCAGGAGCTGCAGCTGGACACATGTCCTGCACACATGGTTGGCAGGGACACTGGGGGTCTCCCTGACTCCCCAGGTATTACAGGGAGAGTATTCCACAGGGCCAAGCTCCTATCATGGACACTCAAGGACTGAGCCTTTAGTTACTCTCTTTCATTGAGAAGAACAGTAACACGAGGGACCTTATTCTTGTCTAAACATTACTTATTATAATGCCCACCTTTGGCTCCTCACCAATCAGCTGACTGTGCTGCGTGTCACTGCCTGAGGTGACGTCACCCTCCAGCTCTACCGCTGGCCTGATGGGTGGTGTGAACAGTCTTTGCTCCATTCTTCTCTGCCGGGTCCTCCTCACTTGTCACTGCTACAGACTTCACTTTGTGTCTGGGAGCGTGTGATGGGACGGTGTGGAGGGAGCTTCACTCTGTGTCTGACCCCGGGAGTGTGTGATGGGACGGTATGGAGGGAGCTTCACCCTGTGTCTGACCCCGGGAGTGTGTGACGGGACAGTGAAGAGGGAGCTTCACCCTTTGTCTGACCCCGGGAGCATGTGATGGGACGGTGTGGAGGGAGCTTCACTCTGTGTCCGACCCCGGGAGCGTGTGATGGGACGGTGTGGAGGGAGCTTCACTCGTGTCTGATCCTGGGAGTGTGTGATGGGACGGTGTGGAGGGAGCTTCACCCTGTGTCTGACCCCGGGAGTGTGTGGCGGGACGGTGTGGAGGGAGCTTCACCCTGTGTCTGTCCCCGGGAGTGTGTGATGGGACAGTGAAGAGGGAGCTTCACTGTGTCTGACCCCGGGAGTGTGTGATGGGACGGTGTGGAGGGAGCTTCACCCTGTGTCTGACCCCGGGAGCGTGTGATGGGACGGTGTGGAGGGAGCTTCACTCTGTGTCTGACCCCGGGAGTGTGTGATGGGACGGTGTGGAGGGAGCTTCACCCTGTGTCTGATCCCGGGAGTGTGTGATGGGACGGTGTGGAGGGAGCTTCACCCTGTGTCTGACCCCGGGAGTGTGTGGCGGGACGTGTGGAGGGAGCTTCACCCTGTGTCTGACCCCGGGAGTGTGTGACGGGACAGTGAAGAGGGAGCTTCACTCTGTATCTATAGCCCATGTCCTTATCCTGGGAGTGTGTGACAGGACAGTGTATAGGAGCTTTGACCAGACCTACCAACCTCTCCCAGCTAGAAGGACAAGGGCAGCAAAAGCACAGGGTACACCACCCTCTGGAAGTTGCCCTCCAGGCCACACACCATCCTGACTTGGAAATATATCGCCGTCCTTCACCACAGCTGAGTCAAAACCCTGCAACTCCCTCCCTGACACCATTGTGGGTGTAGCCACGCCTCGAGGACTGCGGTGGTTCAAGAAGGCAGCTCACCACCACCACCTCAAGGGCAACTAGGGACGGGCAATTAAATGCTGGCTGAGCCTGCAAAGCCCACATCCCTTGAATGAATATAAAAAAGGTTCTCCAGCTTTGTGCTAACTACTTTGACCACTTTTCCCAACAGTCTTGGTAGCCGGTGCCTGAATCTCCTTGGATTTCAACAGTTCATTGGGGACAACGAGATGACCTCTGATCTTGTGGATGAAGGGAAGGAGCTTATTAAAAGAGGTGAATTACATTGTCTTATCTCAGCGTTTGACTCAGTGAGACAGCTCAGTGACGGTGGCAGCGTGGTTGGTCTGGGTGTTATATGTACCCATGTTGTTTACCGTCCACCAGCCCTTGAGCAGGGCTACTGAACCAGCTGAGTGAATCACACTGGCTGGTGACCCCTGGATGTGATGGCAGGGCACCCGGTGTTGGTGATGCCATTGCAGCAGGTTAATTAAGAATTTGTTTGGCAGGGTGATGTATCCAATAACACTGCTGCCTCACAGCTCCAGTAACCCAGGTTCAATCCTGACTTCGGGCACTCTCTGTGTGGAGTTTGCAGGTTCTCCCTGTGGCCGTGTGGGTTTCCTCCCACATCCTAACGACGTGCAGCTAGGCAGGCTAGTTGGCTGCTGTAAATTGTCCCTGGTGGAGGTGAGTGTAGAATCTGGGAGGAGTTGATTAGTGTCGGATTAGAGTAAATGGGTGCCTGATGTTCAGTGTGGGCGTGGGACCGAAGGGCCTGTTTTCATGCTAATTGACTGTATGAAATGTACAATTTTTTCATAGCTCGACACAGTAGGTGTTGGCTGAGGTGTCTCAAACCAGGAGTTATAAAATGAGGTGTCAGTCATTCAGAAAAGAGTTGAGCAGAAATTTCTGGAGAAGGTGTTGGGGAGTAGGTATAGGGGAGATGTCAGGGGTAAGTTTTTTACTCAGAGAGTGGTGAGTGCATCGAATGGGCTGCTGGCAACAGTGGTGGAGGCGGATACGACAGGGTCTTTTAAGAGACTTTTGGATAGGTACATGGAGCTGAGAAAAATAGTGGGCTATGGGTCTCTAAGGTAGGGACATGTTCGGCACAGCTTTGTGGGCCGAAGGGCCTGAATTGTGCTGTAGGTTTTCTATGTTTCTAAATGACTCTACAAGTGCTGACTTCACTTTCTGATGTGGTAACAAAAGGAAGTTGAAGGTTAATGTTATGAAGGTTATCTCTCATACCTACCTCACCATTCCACCAGATCCTGGCTGATCTCTACCTCAGCACCACCACCTTCAACTGAATTGATATTCCTTGATTCCTTTGAAAGCTAAAGATCTCTAGATCTCTCTTGTGAATATAGACCATGAAGATAGCCCTTCACCCACCACATCTGCACTAATCATCAGGTCCCCTTTTTCCCAGTGCTCAGGCCATACCCTGCTCTGCCTTGGTGATTCAAGTGCTAATCTAAATGTTGTGAGAGTATCCACCCCCACCACCCCCTCAGGCACTGCATTCCAGATTCCAACCACCCTCTGCAAGAAATATTTCCTCCTCCAATCCCCTCAAAACCTCCTCCCTAAACCAGTTTTAGACAGTTCTGCTGTGGGGAAGAGTTTCTTACTATCTACCCTATTAATGCCCTAAGATTTTTCCTACCATATCAGGTCCCCCCTCAGCCTCCTCTGCTCTAATGAAAACAAACCCAGTCTTTCCACTTTGTCCTCGGAACTGAAACTCATCTCTAGTTCAATCGCACCCTTCTTGTACTGTGGCAGTATTCCAAGTGCTAATGTTTTATAAAGTTGGACCATAACCTCCCTGCCCTTACACACTATGTCCTGGCTAATGAAGGCAAGTATCCCATATGCCTTCCTCACCACTTTATCTACCTGTGTTGCCACTTTCAGGAATCTTTTTATTGTATACCAGGAATTCTTTTATGTGTACACCAAGGTCCCTCTTGTTCTCAATACTCCCCTGGGCCATACCATTCACTGTGAATGCCCTAGCCTTAGTAGTCTCCCAGTCACTCATCACATTTTTCAGGATTAAGTACCAAATGTCATTTCTCTGTCCATCTCAATGTGTTGTAGCCAGAGACTACCCTTCTCAATATCAACAACGCCACCTATTTTTTTTAATCATATCTGCAAATTTACCAACCATAGTTCCAACATTCACATCAAGACTGTTAATGTATGAAACAGTAAGGGGCTCCACATTAATCCCTGCGATACACCACTGGTCACAACCCTCCACTATCAGCCTCTGCCTCTTATTATCGAGCCAGTTTTATATCCAATTTGCCTTGGATCTCATGACTGTCATAGTTTGGACCAGCCTTCCATGTGCAACCTAGTTAATGGCTTTACAAGTCCATGTGGAGTGGTACTGGTTTATTATTGTCTTATGTACCAAGGTACAGTGAAAAAATTAGTTTTGCAAGCTGTCCATACAGATCATTTCAAAAACATAAGTACTTTAAGGTAGTATACAGGAAAAACAATAACAATGCAGATTAAATTGTTACAGTTTCAGAGCAAGTGCAGTGCAGGGAGGTGCAAGGGCCATGATGAGGTAGATTGTGAGATCAAGAGTCTATCTTATACAAGAGGTCCATTCACGAGACTTACAACAGTGGAATAGAAGCTGTCCTTGAGCCTGGTGGTATGTGCTTTCTGGCTTTTGTATATTCTGCTTGCTGGGAGGGAGGAGAAGAGAGAATGTCCCGGGTGTGTGGTGTTTTTGATTATGTTGGCTGCTTTACTGAGGCAGCGGGAAGTGTCGACAGAGTCCATGGAGGGGAGGCTGGTTTCCACGATGTGCTGAGCTGTGTCCACAACTCTCTGCAGTTTCCTGTGGTCGTGGGCAGAGCAGCTGCTGTACCAAGCCATGATGCATCCAGATCTTTGGTGCATCGATACAAGTTGGTGAGGGTCAAAGGGGACATGCCAAATTTCTTTAGCCTCCTGAGGAAGTAGAGGCACTGGTGAGCTTTCTTGGTCGTGGCATCTATGTGATTCATCAACCTCATTGACACTCTCAGTTATCTTTTAGAAAAGTTCTATCAAACTGCAGACAAGATCTCCCTTAAGTAGAGCCATGCTGACCATCTTTGATTAATCCAGGCCATTCCAAGTGTAGATTAATCCTGTTCTTTTTTGGCAACGTTATAAACCTTTTACATTAAAAGGAAAAATGGTTAATAAGTTATTATTGTCCTGAAAAGATGTGTATACTTGTAAAGTTTACATTAATTCTTCAAACGTTAGCCACACTTTGTTCACCAATACACCTTTTCCTGTGGTTTCCTGATCCACCACAGCTAACTCACACGGTCCCCAGTGAGAACAATCCCAGCCTATCCAATCTCTCCTTAAAACTAAAGTTACGCCAGGCAAAGTCCTTGTGACACAAGAGACTGCAGATGCTGAAAATTTGGAGCAACACACAAAACGCTGGAGGAACTCAGCGGGTCAGGCAGCATCTGTGGGGGGAAATGGACAGTTGATGTTTCAGATTGAGACCCTTCATCAGGACTGGAAAGAAAGAGGAGATAGCCAGTATAAAAAGGTGGGCGGGGGGGGGGAAATGGGTGGAGCAAGAGCTGGCAGGTGATAGGTGGATTCAGGTGAGGGGGGCAATAAGCAGATGGGGGGAGAGAGGGAATGAAGTCAAAAGCTGGGAGGAGATAGGTGGAAGTGACAAAGGGCTGAAGAAGATGGAATCTGATAGGGGAGGACAGTGGGCCATGGAATGAAGGGAAGGAGGGGAACGTGGTGAACTGTTTCTGCACTCTCTCTATTGTTACCACATCCTTCCTGTAGTGTGGTGACCAGAACTGTACACAATGTGGTCTAACCAATGTTTTGTACTGCTGCAACATTACATCCCAAATCTTACACTCAGTGCCTCAACCTAGGCCACCATGCTGAATGCCACCTTTGCCACCCTGTCCACCTGTGCCACCATTTTCAGGGAGCTATAGACTTGCACCCTGACATCCTTCTGTACATCAACTCCTGAGGTCCCTGCCACTTACTGCCAGTATTTGACATTGCAAAGTTCATTACCTCACACTGGATTAAATTCCATCTGCCAATTTAAACTTCCCTGCTGTACCTTTAAACAGTCATCTCCCTTACCTAAGACTCCTTTTCAGGTCGCTAATCAGCCCACCTACATTCTTGTCATTTATATATAACAAGGGTCCCAGCACTGATCTCCATCAGAGAAACCCTCCACCACACCTCTGCTTCCTATCACCAAGCCAATTTTGGATCCAGTTTTCCAACACCCCTTGGATCCCATGTGCCCTAACCTTCTGGACCAGCCTACCATGCAGGACTTTGTCAAAAACCTTACTGAAATCAATGAAAACCACATCTATGACCCTGCCTCCTCCAATTTTCTTAGTTCCATCCTCAAAAAACAGTCTGATTTGTGCAGCATGATCTCCCACACAAAACTCTGCTGATTCCCCCTAATCAGTTCCTGCCTTTCCAAGTGAACATAAATCCTGTCCCTTATCCACCCTAATGTTTGCCAGTATCTCTAATACTACTTCCTCCCTGACACAGACGTGTTCCAGAAGAACAGTATACCCTTCCTCTAACTCTCCATCCACATCCTTCTCCTTGGTGACCACAGGACCTCGCTCATGTCCCCTGGCTCTACACCAAGACTTCCCTTTGGTCTCTGAGAGGACCTACTCTTTCTTGAACTACCCTCTTGCTTCTAGTATACTTGTTAAAGGCTTTGGCCCCCTTTCATCCTCTAACTTGCTTAAATTCTCATCTATGTCCCCTATTAACCTAAAAGGACACACACAAAAACAATTTCCCACACCTGACACACGCTTCCTTCTTTCCCTGATCAAACCTTCAATGTCCTTCATTAACCAAGGTTCCCTAATCTGACCATCCTCGCCTCTTACCCTCACAGGGACACACTGACTCTGAGCTCTTACTGACTCTCGCCTCTCCGCACCTCCCACATCAGATGTAGATTTCCCCTCTGGCAGCTGCTCCTCTCTCCCTCTCCCAGGTCCTGCCCTGCACTATCGATATGTATCCTCATCCAGGTGGTACCCACTTTATATCTTGGTACAGGTGGGTACCATTACAACATTTAAAAGACATTTGGACAGCTCATGGTTTAGAGGGATACGGGTCAACGCAGGCAAATGTTATCTAATGCATAGACAAGTAACTAGGTCAGCATGGACCATTTGGGCCGGTTTCTGTGCTGTGTAACTCTGAGCAGCACCTGCAAACCTTTCTACAAGGATATTGGTCATGATCCAGTTCAGGGGTGGGGTCAGGGGTGCAATTCCTACTCACTGCGAGCTGGGAGAGGTAGGTGTTGGGGTGGGGGGAGGTGAGGGGGTCCAACCTCAGGAGAGCACCGACTCTTGGTTTTTCTGTTGCAGAGAAGAGGAAGCGGCAACGGCAGGAGGAGGGGGCGACACGGCGCCGGGTAAGAGACCCCTCCCCACCCCTTCCACCCCTCCCCACCCCCTCCAATCCCACCCCACCCCTCCCATCCCCCCCACCCCCACCAACACTGTCTATTTTCCAGGTGTGGAAGGAACGTTACGGGAACCAGAACACAGAGCCGGTGAGGAACCGCAGCCATTGTGACGCCCCTGACTCATCACTGGCCCCAGCTCGCGGTGAGTAGGGACCGCAACCCCCCCCCCCCCCCACTTTCCCCCCACGGTTGGACGGTTGCTTATACAATGAGATGGACTCTGACCTCACGTCACTTGTTGTGACCTTGCACCTTATTGCACTGCACTTTCTCTGTAGCTGTGAGACTTTACTCTGTACTGTTACTGTTTTTACCTGTACTACATCAATGCACTCTGTACTAACTCAATGTAACTGCACTGTGATGAATTGACCTGTACGATCAGTATGCAAGACAAGTTTTTCACTGTACCTTGGTATAAGTGACAATAATAAACCAATTCCAATACCACCTGCACCTCTCGTCCCCTGCTTCTCCCCACTCCCTCGCTTCCCCCCGTCCTCCCCCATCCCTGCTGCCAATCTAACCCCAACCCCCCCACCCCCCCCCTGTGGTCCTGACTGCTGCCCATGTCTCCCCAGGTTCCACCAAGTACGCCAGCTCCACCCTGCAGGACACGGATTGTACGGAGCTGCTGCAAGAACCCGACTCCATGGATTTCAATGCGGATTCCTTCACGGACAGCGGCACGGAGCAGGGCGCAGAGCTGGGGAGGTGGGGATCCCGGCGTGGGTCGGTGTCGGGGGTCCTGGCGTGGGTCGGTGTCGGGGTGAATGGTGATAGAACAGTACAGCACTGACTGGGGTGTGTAGAAGGATGCTACTGCTTTGCTAATTACTGTCTCCTCTTCTCTCCCCCCCACAGGTACCAGCCGACCGGGAGGTATCTCTCCATGTCTCGCAGCAGAATTTTCGATGATGTCTGAGTATGTTGGTACCTCACCCCCTCCCACATCACCCTCCTCTGGGGTGTCCACCTTCCCTGCAGTCCTGCTGGGACATGGTCGGTGTGGGGACACTGGGTGCCGGACGGTGTGGGACACTGGGTGTGGACTCTGCCTACCACCACCACCACCACCACCACCATCCCTGCCCCCCGCCCCCCCCCCCCCCCCCCCGCCAACCATCAGTCACAACCCAGTTCAGAACCCACCCTCAGCAGATTCCCAACAGGACCCAGTGTCAACACAGAAACATCCAGGAATTCCTAAGCTATACTGACCCCCCCACCCCCCCCCCACCCGTGAGGTCATGCCCTTTGATACTACTTGAGTGACTGGATGTTTCCTTGTGTTGACTGGTGTTGGGGACCCTTGTTCTGGGGGTGATCCTTGTTGGTGGGGCCTGACCTGTGGCAGACAGCTCTGTTGCTGCCGTTCTATTGCACTTTCCTGCTGTAGAATGAAGGATGCATGGTGGCTTGTGCTGTGATTATCGTCTCTGATTGCTGTCTTCATAGCTCTGTTGTAAAGAATCACTGTAATTTATTGGGTGTGTAATAAATGGCTGCTGTGTCCAATGGTGTCTTTGGTCAAGGGTCTGGGCACTGACTGCCAGGACTGGGTCTCGGGAGACAGGCCCTTCGGCCCACCTCATCCATGCTGACTGTGGTGCCTGTCTATACTAGTCCCATCTGCCTGCATTAGGTCTGTATTCCTCTACAGCTTTCCTATCCACGTACCTGTACAAATGTCCTTTAAACATTGTAGTTTTACCCCCTCCACCACCTCCTCTGGCAGCTCGTTCCATACACCCACCACCCTCTGTGTGGAAGAACTTACCCCTCAGATCCCTTTAAATCTTTCCCCTCTCACCTTA